>NC_091947.1:25577114-25797114 GCF_041260155.1 Ptychodera flava | reverse complement strand
GAAGTTGATCCAAGGTCAGAATTAGATTCAAATGACAAACCAAATCCGTGCCACTTTGCACTTTAATGATGAAGTCGGAAAGATATGTAATCCAAACTGTTACATGAATACTGCATGTCCTTTCATGAGACATCCTCGTCCACGATATTCTCTCTCTCTCTCTCTCTCTCTCTCTCTCTCCTCTCTCTCTCTCTCTCTCTCTCTCTCTCTCTCTCTCTCTCTCTCTCTCTCTCCTCTCTCTCATCTCGCTCTCTCTCTCTTCTCTCTCTCTCTCTCTCTCTCTCTCTCTCTCTCTCTCTCTCTCTCTCACATAAATCGTACTGTCATAAATTATACTAGTAATACTGATGAAAAGTTTAATACCCGATGAATTCTCGGTAATTACAGAGACAAGGTCGATCTTTTTAGTTGTTTTATAAATTTTGTTTGATATAAAAAGTAGTTAATTCTGTTTGATTTCTTGGAACACACTGAAATATTGTCAACTGTGCACAACCTCAACTTTGATAGAAGCAAGACAAGAAAACACATTCAGTGAAGCATCTTACAGTCTGCACCAAGAAATCAAGTTCCGTTCACAAGTGTCACCATGCATGATGGAACATTCATTGCTACATAAGTTTTGACCCCATGCAAGCTTTTGTAATGAAATTAATTGATGGTGCCTTTTATGTAGATTAGAATGAAAGCTTTCCCTTACATCTCAGCAATGTTTATTTGTCATAGGAAAGCATCGGAAGATAGGAAAATCCATTTTGTCTAGAGGTTGAAACGAAATCATTAATTTGCAGTCATTAAATAGCTAATTTTTGATACGTTTGCGGTTATGTACAGTCGTCATTTTGTACAGTGACTTTTATGCCAGTACTCCATGTTTTCTTGATGTCACAAAAAGGTAAAAAAGTAGCGACAACGATCCCTTCCAGGGTAGAATATTAAACCATGACAACAGTGTGTTTCTCTCTGTTAGATGTGGCAAATTTATACGTCAGATACTACAAGCAGAACATAAATAACGTGTAATCGTTTTATATTTTTTAGTTCAATCGCATTGCCGTGTCATTTTGGATCTTTTTTTGGAGAAGTAACAACGCCTAAGAGTCGTGCATTGTTAAGGCTGGAAGTGATCATAAAAACAAAAGAACTATTTGGAATAGTCAACGTCACAGCAGTGTACTTTTATACTTTCCGTTCTTCTTTTCAGGTGATTGTAAAAATCTGCTTGAATATTGCGAACGCATAAAGGAAAAGTACTGGCCTGACTGGAACAATTGCATCATGGGAGACGGTCCCATCAACGCCTTTCCGGCGGTTCCCGAGAACGACCCGACCGTACTGAGACCAGCGAAGGAAGCGGCAAAGAAGGGAGCACCAGCAAACGACACCAAGGCTACGGTGGACGGAGAGCAAGACGAGCAGGCGAAAGAAGCGGACGCCCCCGCCGACGGTGTCGTCAACGGGGATGCGGGAGCGGAAGAGGGCGCAGAGAAGATCGAGGCAAACGCGGAGGAAGACAAAAGTGAAGTTAAAGCGGAAGCGGCTAACGGAGAGAGCGCAAAGGTTGACGAGACTGCAGACGAAAAGGTGGAAGATAAACCGGAAGAAACGGCCACGGAAAACGCCGCCGAGGAGCCCAAGGAGAGCGCAGAAGCGACTGAAGAAAAGAAAGACGAAAAAGTCGAGGAAGAGGCGGAAAAGGCCGAAGACGCACCGGCCCCAACGCCAGAAGAGAAATCTGAGAAACCTGAAGAGAAGCCAGAAGCTACAGGAGAATCCGACACAGTCAATGATGCAGAACCGAAACAGGACGAATCGCAACCACAAGAAAACGGAGACGCCCAACCTGATGAAAAGGCGGAAGAGGAGGCGGCAAAATAAGTCTCCGAAAGATAGTGAGCGTACATCATCAATACTGCAGCATAATTTTTCAAAAACGAAACACTGACAGCTCTCGAAGCAAATTACAGCTTGATGTTATATCATTCCGATGGTGCTTTCCGGGTAGTTCCTCTTTTCCGAGGCTGTACAAAGGCAATAACCAAGAAGTCGAATCATGCTAATCTTTTTGTCGTACATTTTTATTTCGGTGGCACCCCTTAGTTCCATTTAAATTTTTTCAATCAGTCTTATTGGCATGGAGTATTAACACCGGAGGGAAACGCGTAGTTCCCTTTTCCCCCACCACTTCTGTAGATATATCGGTAAAATGGCGTTTTCGCGCCAATTCGCTGGTCAGATCTTCCCGCCAATTTTCATTGCACAGAAAACTATTACAAAGGCGACTGTAATACTTCAGAGTTATTGATGGAATAACCATTGAAACATTGTACAACACAGACATTGCTATTTGCAGTCTGTTTCTATTTATTTTCAATTTCGATGAATAACTATCGTCGGAAAAAAAGAAAAATAAGTATGATATGAAAACCCTTGTTACGTTTGCTTTCTATTTTGTCATTTTTATAAAGGAAACTTCTTTGAATTGTAATCGGCTGTAGAGAAAGAAAAGTGAGAGATATTTACCAGATTGAATATATATATAGTTCCATTTATGGTCCTCTAACAACTGGTGTCGATAGAACCTGCTGTTTGTTAAATTAGTGTTTCATATGTCACTGGCGAAAAGGTTATATTTTTGTCATTCCGTTCAAAATGAAGGTAGGACGCATCCTACAGCGCCGCCAAGGGCTTTGCTCGGAAACTCCACTGGCAGTGCTGTACCCGTTACTGAGGCGACAAATGCTCCACTTCGTGGAACTGAAATATTTCTTTATACGGAGCAAGATGTTTGCTGATTTCATAATCATAAGGATTCGCACTATCTTTTATTTGTTGCCTCGTATAACATGGGTACACTATATATATATATATATATATATATATATATTATATATATATATATATATATATATATATAATATATATATTATATATATGAGTTTTTCCTTTGGAATATTTCGGTCTGTTTGAGTATACGAAGAGAATGTATGTTAAGTTGACAAGAACTATGTTTGTAAGGGAAGTTAAGGGAAGACAGGAAATTGAATAACATAAGATAGACAAAGTTGGAGTATTGTATTTCAAGAAACACACGTGGCAATTCCGTACTTCAAGGAACACAGATTGTTTCTTATATTTAGAATATTAAAGTGGCGTTTTATGACACAATTGTAAGACAAACGTAGGTAGAATTATCTCTTTCCGTTAAGTATGACAGTTTAGACTCGTAGAAATTGTGGATATAGGTTTAAGCATCACACGGATATGTACACAGAACCTCTGTCTCATAAGCTTGTGTTCAATGAACTATATTGTCTGCTTGTTGTGTCACACGGTCGTGACATCACTGCCTCTCGTCTCTGACAGCAAAATGCAGTTCAGTTTAGACGGGAGTTTATGAAATTAGGCTGAGATAATTTTCAGTGTATGATTGTTACGATTAAAGTCCTTATGAGTATGTCATTACAATTTCTTTTTGAAGTTTATCACACGACAATGTGAACGGTTACGTTGTATGATTCTAGTTGACCTCCCATCATACCGCAGCGAAGAACACTCTTCCTTCAAAGTCCTGCGGCCTTTTTTTCTAATTTCAACATATTATGTACTATTCCTTATGTCAAATACCGATGCAGGATACTAACTTTGATGACTCAAAAATGAGCCGTTATGTAAATTATGAAATAAAAATTTACATAAAACGAAGGTGTTGGTTTCATTTTGGAATGAGCGTACTCGACATGATGGTTACCTAATGACGGGGATGTGTATGTGAAAGAGTAAAATTATGTATCAAACAAGTCCGTATTTTGTTTCACCTCGTTTGTTTAGTATTTCAACTTTAAACTGACACTGTTTGGCATGTCAAAGATGTTTATTGACTGGCTGACATACCAGCGCCCTCTACGTTTGGAACAAAGTATCCTATAAGGGATACCATCACTACGGGAAAAGGAGTCTGGGCAAATTTTCGCTATAGTCTACACATTTTTTTCAAAATCTTTCATTTCATATAATGGTTGAGGTACACTGCTGCAATCCACGTGTCACGTGACGGCAGGTTCACCGATCAGTTGCATATAATTTATCCAATATTCATGAATCTCATATCTTCAAAGCACCGACGAAGAAAGCCTGGATAAAACAAACGTTTCAAAATGACATTTCTACGTCTGCTTGACCCTTGAAAGACGTGGTGTCAACATCAGAAAATTCGCTGGAGAACAGTGTGTTGATGTCAAGGACTGTGATACGTCTGCCGTGTCCAGCTGCCGTGGACATCAGTCGTGCGCCCTCTACGACAATACAGACCACATCTGCAAAGACTTTCTTTTTGAAATGCATGTGTCACCGGAACATTTTGGTCTTCGGTTTACGTTCAATACCCGACAATTCACTGAATTCATATCGGAAACAAAAGCAACATTTCGATATGTGATGATAAGTATATACATCTTTAGGTAGGATTCAATTCGTACCAACAAGGGTATTGGGCAAAGTTGCGCGGCTTCTGTTTGACCTAATTTTCAGTAAAAAAGACTCAAAAAACCAGTGATATCCTCTCACACCAAACTTTTGATTCCACGTTTACCTGGAAACGATCATGTGTACTGGAGTGCCATAGAAACCAAAGACTATCACGACCAGACTTTCAGGAATATCCCATGTCAGCAAACTCGCTGTCCATATTGTATCTCATAATTCGAGTTCGCAGTGATTATTTTCAGAAAATCTACAAGTAGACTGCTAGATGTGTTTGTGTGCGTGCCTCTTTCTTATCAATGCTAAAAAAGTATGATTTTGTAGATGTGACATCTTCTTGAAAGAGTTGTCTGCATACTGTCGCGTCTAGTGTACTGGTTGTGGCTCCCCGTGTGATTAGTGCCAGTCTGACAGCGGATTGAGGCGGAACGCACCTTGGGGACACAAATTTGGACTCTTAAACTTTTGCAATTCTCTTCTGATCTACCACTTGTGGGGGTTCATTTTAAAGCTCTTGGTGTAAGAAAACTTTTCACAGGCTTAGTATTTTGAAATTCAAAAAATTTCGTTTTTCTCCATAAAGAAAACACAGGGATGGCGGCCATGTTGAACTTTGAATATCGTTAAATCTTGAGCTGTTTCCCTAGTACCAATATTTCCACCTTGACCACCAATTTTCGTTTTTGATTATGAAAGAGAATGGTTGAAAGATTCATCAAAAAAAGTTTAAGTAAAAGTTTAAGTTTCACTTTCGAGGCGAGAACTACCTTGAACACAGAGAACAAAGTAGAAGGGACGCTCACAGTAAGCTTAGGCCAGATCAAAAAATATTCCTCGGACTTTTTTTTTTTTTTTTTTTTTTTTTTTTTGGCAAAGCCAGAGAGCTAGAGGCGACGAGTAAAAAGTCTTTTTGTTATTTTTTTTTATTAGCCAGCAAAATCTGCAAAGTACTTATATTGTTACTGATGACTTTGAGTTCAGATTTTGCAAACTGTCCACAATACTAAAGGCTTTACATAGACAGGCAGCATCAATAGAACAAATTCTGAGTATTTCCTCGTGCTCCCAGAAGAAAACAAAACTATAAGAAAATGCACGACAAAAATGCCTTAACAATTGCAATACGGATGTTTATATTTGTGCCTCAATGTCGAAAAAAGATCAGAATTTGCTAGAGTCGTTGCGGCGATTCCGAGGAACAATTTATTAATTTTCATAAGCTTAAGTCAAAAAGTATTTGATGAATGGGGAAGACATTCCAAGCATTATGAATTCAAAGAACTGTGCAATTTTCCGTGCTTGGTAACTAAACGAAAGAATGTTCAACTTGCCGGGTGGCTCTTAATTGCTGCCGGAGATCAAGATGGCGTCTGTATGTCATGCATGAATATAATATTGCACTGGTATGTATTTCCTTGTGACTGCGTGTCTACAATGCAGTTTATACAGTAACATCGACGAAGGCACCGAGCAGCAAGAATTCAAACGTGACCAAGTAACGCTTCATATTGCAGAATTTCACTTCTTTTCAAATGGTTGAGCACATTATTTGGGGGTTGATTGCACACAAGTATCTCTGATACTCATGAAAGAGATATCTCTATTTCATCTTAATTTTTTATCTGCGACCACCCTGAATTCATTCTATGCTGGGTATACGGTACTGTACACGTCAGAATAATTGTTGTTACTCAGTTTGACAAATCAAAGCAGTTTCCATAAATAAAACCTTGTCTGGTTGCCGTGAAATTATTTAACCACATTTGAACTTTGTTCTCAATTAAAATTTTCCATCGCTTTTGCTGCTGTTTGGTTTTAATGAACTTCAACTTGTTTAGATTTACTTTTAAAATCCATTATACCAAGATGACAATCGCTTCTTCCTATTCTAATCGTTCTTTTTATTTCTTTTCCTTTCAATTTTTATTTCGTAAGTGTTTTGTTTTCTTGTACCATGATGCCGAGTGCAAGAAGAAAGTCACTTTAATATTTTACCCTGGGGACACATGATTCGCTGACAATGCAGTGTTTGCACAGATATAATATGTGTGGTCAATCTTGACTCGGCTAGTTCAGCTGGCGTAGTGGAATTCACCAATTCATACCGTGCTGCACACCTAACACCGGATTATGGCGTGCTTTTTCGCAGACGGGGTCAGCTGGAGTCAAGGTCGTGAAAGAGGACATCTGTGTCAATTTATGAAGTGGGCTTTGAGAAAAAAAGTGTCTCAAGACGATAAATCTTAGAGAAAGTTAGCCTTTCTCACAAGAATTCAAGCAACTGGAGTAAGGATGAACACTTATACGAGCTATATGGTAATTCGCGATCCGCGTTAAGCACTTCAGGACGCTCACAATCATACTCGGGCATATGTGTTTGATCCACATCGGCTCGTGCCTTTTCATGAGCACACTTTGAAATCATTCTAACTTGTACAAATTACATGTCAGAATTCTTTAAAGTGAATTACTTTAAATAACTGACGGTAGGAAAATTAAGTACTCGCGTTCCAAGTTTAATAGAGGCATTCGTTCTGACGTGAAGTGGAGGTCACGATCTGCTATTTTCCCTTCAAACTGTCGAGCTGTAAACTAGATTTAATGAGAAGGCCATTTCCATAGTAACTTCTCTGTTCTTTTCCTCACAAGCGTTTGATGACAGTCCTACTCGTGGAGATTAGTTGCCGGGATAAAGTCACAGGGTTTCGATTTATTTGAATTGATAGTGGTCGAAAGACCTCTCTCTAATTTCGTACAACTGATTCTTGTAATTTTCTTGCATCTGTGGGTCTTATTTTTGACTGACCGATTATAATAGCGTATTTATTTTACATGGCTTACTGCCCAAGGTAAAGCTGTTGCTATGTAACCCCTCCACAAAAAATAATAATAGTCGCAGTTATCGTAGGATTCAATAAAACAAATGATAACGAACAATCGGCCGTTTTTGCAAGAACTCCGAAAAAGTTACTGCTCTAGAAGAAAAAGGAAATGTATCAAATGTAATACAAATCTATCTTTAGACTTCTTTTCCGCCATTTCCTAAGTATTTGATTCATGACAATATGATCTTCAAATCAATTACGTCAGAGATTACGTCTAATATGTGGTGACCAATCACCGGTATACCTTTTTTGTGCACATACTGTAGATTTTCCACGGTCTTTGTGCTTGTATGTTCTCAACTAATGTATTGTTCCTGTTTCGTCTCAGCAACTCGACGGCACAGTAATATCACCGGAATTCGGATTGTTCATGTCTTCAAGTCGAATCATGGCGCAACAAAATTTAACTGCATTTTTGCGAGATAAGATCTGGGTGCGCAGTACTAGTTTAAGCGGCGTTTGCAAAATTGTTCAACGTATGACCTCTACTGAGAGAAGCGATTGGCTGGGTGTACTTAAGTTTTAGTAGAGAGGACACGGATGTACAAATTTCTTTCGAAGAAAACAGAATTATAACGAGCCATTATCCATTTATGATGTTGCAAAGATATTTTCATATATTATCACCTATCTATAACTTATGCAACGATGAAAATGTTCACAATACCCTCGCTTTGTTGTGCAATATTGCCCGACACACATTATACCGGTACGTGGTCATCAGTGTATACGTAACTTGCCTGTCCTTCGTTTTCTGTTCAAATTACTCCAATTCCCATTATCAGGACAGAGTGAAAAACATTTACCCATAATATTTTCAGTTATTGGACATCAATGAACGCATTTTAACTTTTTCGTCCACTGCCATGGTCACATTCAATCTTTAAAAAATGTTGGAGAGAACCTAAATTACAAAAATGGTTTTAATGTCATTTACCTTCTGAAAATTGTGCAAGGGTATGTGTCAAGAATTATTAGCGCTCTGAAAGTCAAAGGACAAAAATAATAGGCAATTTTGAGTAGTTCCCTTTTTTTTATTAGATCTTGGAATGTCAATTCTATAATCGGACAATCGGACAGTGTGCAAAATCTGCGTAGACCGTCGAGAAAGTTCTCGAAACTCGACAGAAGCTGACTCTGATGGTTTAAACATTCAAGTTTTAGTGGAAATTTATCCACAAAGTGCTGTGATTCATTGACTGCATTCGACCATCTGAATTCACTATGGGTCTGAGATACCTTTCCGGATAAAAACAGCTGTAATTAAGCCAGTCTAATTCCACAGGCTTGTCACGTGTCTGATAAGAAATGAACGACGAGCATTCCTTTCAAACTATACGAGCCCGAGGCGCTTTACTTACAATCATCCAACTTGAACCAACCTGCATTTCTCTTCTCTATCTCTGATAAAGGCACTTTAAAGTGATTTTATTGGGTCGATAACTTCATAGTCAATTGTCTGTTTCGGCCTGGTCGGGTAGTTGTTTTAATTCCGTCACATTCTGTGAACACCTGGTACAGAATGTCCGTTAACGCTATTTAAAACACACTGAAAATAAAATATTATAAATAGCATCATTCTGGTAGACAAACAGATGTTGAATGGTTTGCAAGTACACGTAAGACTGATAAAACGATGAATGCATGGATTGGCAGGAGGCTGGAGGGAGGAATGAGCGGTGCGGTGGTCAGGTCGGTGGATGTGAGTTAGGTCATCTGTGTGCGTACCTACGGAAAATATAACTGTCAGACAAATATTGCATGCACTTCTTGAAAGTCTTATTTTCACACACAGCCGATGTATTGTTTGACCCGTTCGTGTTCACTGCAATATTGTTCCGTAAAAAATTGATCTTGTTAAGTTTAATCAGCGATGCTAAACTGTCAACTTGCATCTTTTAAACTGGAATGAAATGAAGCAAAAAATGGGAAAATACAGTGTACAGATATAACGCAGAGGTTGTTGGCAGTCATTGCGTAGTAGTATACAGGATATGAGTTCCAGTACAAGGTCATTCCATATCTATTCACGATCCTCTCAGTATAAAACTAGTACTTGCTTTCCTTCCACACCGACTGATTCTTTGCATCCGGGACATGCATGATACTGTGGCAGTGATTTCACCCTCTTGCGTTTTTTAATTTGCCGGTGCACAGACGCACAAAATCGAACCTTACGGGAACGACGATGTGAAGCACATAAAAGATTCAGCGAGCATTGCGAGCGATGCTGCATGATACTTTCGTTAAAGTTTATGACAACCGGCTTTCCTCATTCTACATAGCCTAATATGAATATCGATTTACTACGCTGGACGATAGTTGCTAAAATAATTCAAATCTGCACTCTATACAAAGAATGTAAACAGAAATATTATGCTACGCAACTTATATTTATAGTTATAGATCAGTTGAGGACGTCACTTTCTCAATTGCAAGTACAATGCTAAATATTTTCTTTATAAATTATGTATCCATTTCAAATGCCCAATCAAGTAATCACGTGTATGTTTGATAAGGTTAGTATCTCCTCTCGATTGTTAATGTTTCTTTTAACATTCTTCAGGAGAAATGATTGTATGCTTGACCCATTGTACCGTCGAGCAAAGTTGGTCAATAATTGTTTTTCGATTCAATTTTTTTGAAACAAGATACCCGTCAGATCCGTTTTAAAGGTCGCCTTTTCAGTCCTACGGGCGATATCAAACTACATTCGCGTAAAATTTCCAAATAAGCTGAGAATAATTTATTTATATTCATGAAACGGATGGCGACCAAGTCACGAATGTATTTCTGACTAAATTTTATTCACAGTGAGACAAGTTCGGCAGAGTCACCAAGCGTACGTATCTTCAAGCTTCTATGACATATCGCGGCATATTGTGCGTCCGATTGACATCATATAATGACTTGAAAAATGGCTCGGAATGGGACGAAACATTTTGGGGTAATTGGAAATTAAATCAAACACGGGGTGTCTCATAAATGACACAGCGTTTGGCAAAGGCGAGGGCCCAGCGCTTACAAGTAATATATCCTGGAATTTCGTCATTATTGACAAGAATGTCGCATCACCTCTGCACCATTAAGGGACGGACCGGGATTTCCATGGAGAGATGGAGGGCTGGGATGTCTCTTTTTGTGACAAATTCTTTTCATGGAGTCATCGTCTACACAGTTCTTTCACTTCTACAGATGACGGCGGTTTTAACTGATCACAATTGTGTTTGCTTACACTTTTTGTCAGTCCAAAACAAGTGTAAAAACACGAGGTCAATTGATAGAATAATATCAAGAAGTTCTTCAACAACGATAAAATTTGAGTGTGTCAATGCAAAATGTCGTATTATTTTCAGAGCAATTTAGCATTGGACTTACCCTCAAATTTGTCGCACTCGTCATCATTGCATCAGCTAAATTTGATGGAAAAATCTGACAATATTGGTAAAGCTTGTTTGTAAAAGAACTTGCAAAGTATTTGGTTTCGATTTCGAGGAATGAATGAAACCATTTTTTCCAGAATTTCGCTGTGGCAATAACCCTATGGAGAATTCTGCAAGGACTTTTTTGGTAAGGCTGTACGTTGTCTCTCCGGATTTTTGTTCAAGATAACATTCATTTTAAATAAAGCTTGTGCTATCAGAGAGGTCATCAAACTGTCCCCTTAAGGTGCATTAAAATTAGTACATGAGTCACTTTCTGATGTTCCTGTTTCAAAATTTCTGTGTCTGCGTCGCAGCATCTTTCAATTCTCCAATTCTTACGTCCCACAGACTGCATCTTGATTCAGTTGAGAGGAGTCCATTAATTTTTCAATATATATTTTGGGGAGGGGGGTTGTTCCAAAATCTTCAAAGCCCACACTTGGATATCCTATGCCCCATCCCTTTAATGCGACGTGCTTGTTATTTATAGAAATACTGAGTTTGTCACCATGACAGGCATTGGCAGGTTAATGCGTACTGTGTCACAATCCCAAAAATTTGAAAGTGATTGAATCTGTCACTCTTGTCTGCCAAGTATGAGATCTCGCGAGAAAGCAGCCTAACCCGTTAGCTGCGCTAAGCTGTGATATCGTGTCGACGATCATCGACATGGCAATCGACATGTAAAAAGCCTTGACTTCAAATAGTTATCATAAAATCTAAGAGAGACTCTTGCATGGTATTCTGGGAACATGCAACGTGCACAACTATTGCTGCAGATACATCCATAGCTTCTCTACCAATAAACGGTTACCATGACATTTATTTCCATTTGATAAATGCTTTTCATGAACGCTCGAACATTGGCCAGAGTGAAAAATGTCTGTTATGCCGCTTGTGGTTTAAAAGGTCAATAGTCACTCATCGAGGGACACAACCAGGTTAAATGTCAAGCGACGGCATCTCTCTCTCTCTCTCTCTCTCTCTCTCTCTCTCTCTCTCTCTCTCTCTCTCTCTCTCTCTCTCTCTCTCTCTCTCTCTCTCTCTCTCTCTCTCTCTCTCGTCCTTGCGCTCAGCTCATCTTTTGTCAGGAAGCCAACGACTGATTGCCCAGCAAATGCACTAGTGACCTTTTTGTTTTCGTTTAAAGGCATTCTTAGTTCGTAGATTGAAATTGAACGTAAAACTGAAGGCTCTTACATGGAGCACTTTAACAGACAGATCAGGGTGAGAAAACTACCGACTATCTTGCTCTTACGGGTAGCTAAAGACAATAATTCTATTTGAGGTAGTTGGCAGAACAAGTGGCTTCAATCAGCCAATGATATCGTCACATTACAAGGCTTTACAATTTTTGTCCTCTTCTAGTCTCAATGCTCTGTTTCCCAAATAGATATGTTCATTCTTACAAAGTGTGGGAATGAGCAGTGCTTGAGTATGAAAATGAACTGAGAATTATTTATTTGAAATGAAGGATTGTGATTGTCAAGCTGTGTGGTTTCCATTTTGCCTGGATGTATGGCTCAAATCATATACTGTACTTTATTATGATTGAACGTTGCTATGAAATAATTGCGCTGCCGACGACTTGCCAGACAAGGTAAGAGTGTTTGTTTGGGGGATCATGCTAGTTTCATCGTCTTAAAAGTCTGGTCAACATTCTTAGTGGTTTGAGGCGCACTAACTTTGACGGGGTGCAAGATATTAATAACCAGCCATAATAATTGAACACTCCCCGATGATAGAGTTGATGACAGAGTTGTCAGTAGCAGTGACAGTTCGTAGGCTTAACGCAGACCTCGATGTCAGTGCTCATACAGCTTTCGTCTGTCAGCGAATGTCGCTCTTCACTTGTCCATATGCCTGTCATGTTTCGTGTATTTTTCCTTCACTCCGGCTGTATGTCTCTTCCTGCTTGCCTGTCAGTTTGTCTGTCACTATGCATGGCTCTATTTATCCATCCATGTTTCCGTTTGTCCTCTCTCTCTCTCTCTCTCTCTCTCTCTCTCTCTCTCTCTCTCTCTCTCTCTCTCTCTCTCTCTCTCTCTTTCTCTCTCTCTCTCTCTCTCTCTCTCAATCCCGCTGGCATGTCAGCAATTCCATCATCGAAAAGCGATATCTTGACAAATAATAACTACTAACAATATAACAATCTGGCAGATATGAGTGACCTCAGACTCTTGGACTTTGGTTCAAGAACATCAAATGAATGTCATTATCCGTTACATGCATTACAAGCATCTCTGCAAAAATGTTAATGTATCATACTGAAGGTCATTAACTGATTTTTACTGTCATACAATGAAACATTAAACGTTTTAAACATTTTCCCCAATGCTATGTCACCATTGATGATGATCTCTCTGGAGATACCGTTCAGGCATATGTCAAGTCACAGTAGAAATAAATTGTGTCATGTAAGTTCACTGTCGGAATGTCAAATGACAGCACTGAAAATTACCTCCGAGTGACCTTGAATTCTTTTTTACCCGAGGCGCAAGATAATACATAATTGAGCTGGAGACGTTGCATCGCTGTGACGTTCCTGTCATTCTGTAGCAGCCGTTCACGTGACGTCATCACCTCCTTCAACACTTTTCACGGTATGTGGACAGCTGTTACGCCCGCTCTAGTTGAAGTTGGTGCCTGTGTGCGGACGAGTACAATTCTGATGACGTCGCCGTTCACGATTCTGGGTCGATATTTCTATTACGTTCGGCGTTGACTATCACATTGATGGATGACGTTGACCTAATTGAACTCCTCTTGCCGCGCTCCGTCGAGATTGGCTTTACCCGAAGAGAATCGAACCACAGCGCGCACTTCTCCGAGAGCGTCGGGACTGTACATGTTGCCTCGCAGTGATAGGTCAGACTTTAGCTCTGATAAAAACACATCTCTCAGGTCTTTCGACACGTCCACTTGACTCAGGCAATCTTCTCCAGTGAAAACATTTTTACAATTGCAAGACTGTTCCTAATCTCGGACCTACGTCGTAAAGTGCGTTTGTGGAAGAGCGTATATTTTTATTAGTTCGCTGGTGGCATGATCACTCGCTTCCTGCTGAAAACGGGTACCTTGGTTGCGGAAAACAAAACCAAGCTTGTCAACGATTCAGCAGTGCGTCATCTACGGCAACGAAAGTCTAAGTTCAAGGTGAATCTCGCAACGATCCCCTCATCACCACCACAGATAAAGTCGGAGAGGTTAATTTCTGCTTTACGTATTGCTTGAAGTGATTCTATTTGTAAACCGACGTGTGACGCTGACTAACGGTTGGATCAATCTGGTGATGAAAACGTTGCAAGGAGACGCTCTCTCTTCGTAGGCGAGTATCCAAAGCTTGGCGTTCAGACTCGAACCCACACGGGTGGTGTTGAACACCGACGGTGCTGTGGTGTGGGAAAGGGGGCAAAGACCTTACACGTTGATCGACTGCGATGACTATACGAACTCGGTGACCGACAGAGTGGCACAATCATGGCTAGTTTGTGGTTGGAAATCATACTAAACGCCGCCCTGGTGATTGTATATTCCACTCAAGGTGAGGTCTCTATCACTTCAATTTATTTCACTTCGCTTATCATAGATTTGTCTTAAATCCAACAGCCAGCCGTCACCCGCTAGAACGTGTGCGGTGGCTTTAAAGCCTTCTGTGCGACAATCGTGCTAATGGGTTTGATTCTTGCCGCTTGAAGTGTGGTGTGTTAAAGTCGTCCAGTCGCGAAGACTGACATGCCCATCCAGAGGGTCAAGATGCACGGCTTCTACAATGACACGATGAAAACAAGAGTGCAAAATTATGGGAATACTTTCTACGTGACTTGGAAGGGATATGCCTTTCTTGCAATCTGACTCTCACCAGAAAAAACATGATCACTCGTGATAACCTAGTCCTTGCTAAACAGCTGTTTCTCTAATCATATTAACGAAGCTGCCAGTGAAGCACACATAACAAAAGAAATTAGATTTTTTAAGATGAAACAGTCTGTGCATATATATATATATATATATATATATATATATATATATATATATATAAAATATATATATAAATCTGAAGATTGAAGGATGCATGAAACTTAAGTAACATATTATTATTACTTTGTACTTGAAGTAATTGGTGTTATTATTTATAACGTTCTGCTTTTGGCATCGAACACTGTAATTTCCCACGAGATATATTATATATATATATATATATATATATATATATATATATATATATATATATATATATATATATATATATCAAATATATATCATGAAATTAGAAAATTATACGCTTTCTTTCTGGTATGCCTTTGACTGACAAAGAATCGTAAAAATGTTGAGATTCCGAATCTAAATATCTGGCCCGCAGGGCCTATTCTGTCTTGTCATATCGTAAACAAGTGACATGGTCAGTTTCAAAAGATAGTTGGTGGCTACAACAATCGATTTGACAAAAAGTAGAAATGGAGAAAAGGCATTGCCATTGTAATGAAATTTTTATCTGTCGGAGTATTAAAAGACCACATTATATTCCTGAAGTCTGTGTACAAGACAGGATTGAAATGAGACTGACTTGGAAACAGAAATCGAAAGTCGGTGGAAGTTCACCTGTCATTGTATGTTATCTTTGTAAAGTCTTCAACTAAAAGTGATAAGGGAGCCAGACAAGTTGCAGGGTTTGTTTTGTTTCTCATAAACCCTTTGTGTAAAATTCATAATGAAATAAAGTTTACAGATAAATCATATGAGTAAAACTGCTCGTTATACCACTGTGAGAATTACGGTAATATTGTTCTATAGAAGGACGTAAATAGTAATTTGGAGTGTTCCCATATTGTACAAGTTCATCGGTCTCCTTTACATCATGATACTGTAATCGACAAAATCATTGCTCCTGCGGCCCCTGTGAAATTATATTGTCCATATTTATGTTCTGAATCCGAGAGTAGCATTTCCACTGCTTGAAGATGGAGGAAATTTATATTCAGAGTTGATTAATAAGGTCTGGTTAATCATGAATGACAAAACACGTCCATGGATGCCGCTTAGTGCACTAACTCGGACCAAAGTTCAAACAAAAATCTACTTGGAAATCTACCACTTTTACATGATCGCCAAAATATTTTGTAGGATCATATAAATAGTTCAGTCGCAGAATGCCGCCCTGCTTCCTCATCGGGTTACAAGATCATAGTCAAATTCGACGATGCAAGTTATCAAAAACTGGCAGAAATGTGTGACATACCGTGGTTCTCACGTTGAATACTGATGAAGCCTTTATAAGCCTACTCGCAAAATGTTATCGAAACGCTTTCATCAGGGAACCAGTTTTTCATCAAAAGTTTTATTCGCGCTCATCTCCATGCAGTTGCGAGGCACATATTACTCAAATAGAAATATGTCATAGGAAATTGTAAAAACTGAATTGCGCTGCTTATATCTCTACTTCAAAACTACTGGTATGTGTGTGTAAATTTTTCGCATATTAATGTTGGTAATGTCAATATAATAAAAACCAGAATCTTTTAAATCAGACTGGCACTTAACTATACCACTGCACTTCAGAGCTGAACATACAGCCGCGACGAAAGCTCTATTTTCTAATGATTTATTGTCTTAATGTCCATAACCATTAGGCCTGTTTAGTTATTCGAGATAGTATCTCTGTGATTCGCTTTGGAGGTACATGCCAATAACAAAAACAAACATATTTGACCCTTTTGAAATTAACAGTTGAGATTAAGATAAGTGAACAGAAACTGTAAGGAAACTAACACATGTCAGGACCCCTTGACCCATTTTTTAAAGATTTATCAATCAGGCAAAATGTATCGTTGAAGTGCATGCATAGTAGACGGGCACCATGTCGTTTCTGTAATTACCTTGAATGCGTTTGTCGATTTCGTGATCGAAATGATAATTTATGTCAAACTCAATTTGTAAACTCTAATACCACGGCTATGACCAGATCACCTTGGTGAAGCGGACTTTGAGACACTACGTCTGCTGAACTGTCTGACGAGTCCGTTTGAAGTGTCCGCCGGGAAAATGTGCCACGAACTGTAATTAAGTCTTGAGTCACATTGGCGCTGGGCGAGAGGGCGGCTTGTGTTGTGTTGTGCTCAAAAATACCAGGTGGTTGATTTCGAGTCACCCACGCTCTCTTTTACAAAAACGGCGTAACACGACGGGGGAAAACATATATACCAATGCACTTCAAGGCTCGGGTTCTTATGATTGTATAATACACACGTGTGCCCAGGTAACTACCACACGCCTCAGCACGGGCCTCCTCATGAGTGTCTCTGTTCAGGTCCGTTACAATATCAACAGCATTTATTTGAAAATGGACAGTACGTTATAATACTGTGATTCGTTGTAATTTTGAACAATCTCTGAATGATATAGACATTTACAACGCAAACACACTTTGATGTTCACATTATGAGAGGAACAATTTTCAATCATAGAAATTGATATATCAATCTCTCAAAGATTCCCTTTTAACTTAATGCTCAAGTCGAAAGTGCTTTTGTGATAATAAGTATCGTATATGTAGACTGAGGACGTGACTTTTTGACAGATTGCCTCTTTAAGAAACACGAGATAAACCTCAATGACCCTTTCATAACGTTACACGGGCCGTATAAAGTAAATTCTTTATCTGAGATCCACTTAATACTCTTTCTCAGCTCGCAAAAGCTAAAAATACCGAGAGTAGACGAGACGAGCAGACTAGCAAGGATTTCACTGCTCTAATCTGCTGTCATGGAGCTGGGTGAGATGATGCATGGCTGGTAAAATCGCCAACGTGCTCAGTTATCAGCGTGCCTCCTTTCATTTTCCCCTCTTCACGTACCAACACAACCACTCTATCAACGGTAACCATCATCATCATCATCATCATCATCATCATCATCATCATCATCATCATCATCATCATCATCATCATCAACAACAACAACAACAACAACAACAGCAGCAGCAACATCATCATCATCATCATCATCATCACCATTAAAGTAACAACAACAAAAACAACAGGCGAAATTATTCTTGACACGTGCCGCCTTACATTCGACATAGATTGATTGTAATTTTCCAAGCCGCCCGTGTAATTTATAACGGTTTATGCAGTAAGTCATAATGGGGATTAAAAAGTAAGGAAAAAATCGTAATCCCACGCATGACAGCTTAAATCTCATTAATTAACTGTGGGAAAATTGATAACAGGAAAATGCTCATTTAAGCGTAGATGCGACGTAAAACCGCAATGCCAAAACTGACGTGTCAATTTCCACCATCAAAATCTCGGTGTACGATGATTTGGAATCATACAACGGCACTAACCGTTCCGGGTGTGGTTGCACATGCAGCCGGGAGGTAGGAAGAGACGTTTTTACTGGTTTCCTTTCATTGTAAAAGAAATCCAGTTCAACGAGGAAACTATGCCATGCTGTTTGTATGTAACTCATGCGTGTAATTATTCGTAGTTAACGTTCCATGTCAAACCAATCCCCGTGCATCAGTGAGCTTACGTACAGCCCTACAATCTAAAAAAAAAAGATGTTGTTTAATGATCATTAGCGTAGAACACCTGCATACGCCTTTAAAGCAATCTATTTTGTAGGATGAAGCACAGATAGAGAAAATATCCAAATTGCAGATTAAAAATTATGAATTTGTATCTTTCAATATATGTTTGTATGTACTTACCTGCATAAAATAATTATATTTATTTATTTATTTATTTATTTATTTATTTATTTAATTATTTGATTGTTTGCTTGTCTGTTTATTTATTTGTTTGTTTATTGATAATTCATACATTCGCTATTTCATTCGAAATCGCCAATTCTGCATTTTACGCTTTGTTTTTCATTTGGATTTGTGTTTGTATGTCGATAGTGTATTGACATCGACCAAAGCAATGTGCTCAGTATCTGTATGTTCCTACTGTCGAGGAATCCTCTCAACAAACACATCACCTTGCTAATACACGAGACAGATTCATTGAAATACATCGTGAATTTCAATATCTCACTCTCTAGTTTGTTCATCCACAAATCCTTCCGAGATAGTAATCACTCTCAGTTTCCTACTTTTAGTGTGCGGCAGTTATATGTCATGAATCCGATGGTCTGATGGTCTTGTAGGTGGGTAAGGGAGGAAGGGGGGAGAGAGAGAGAGAGAGAGAGAGAGAGAGAGAGAGAGAGAGAGAGGAGAAGAGAGAGAGAGAGAGAGAGAGAGAGAGAGAGAGAGAGAAGAGAGAGAGAGAGAGAGAGAGAGAGAGAGAGAGAGAGAGAGAGACAGACAGACAGACGACAGACAGACAGACAGACAGACAGACAGACAGACAGACAGACAGACAGACAGAGATAGACAGACAGACAGGTGACAGAGATAGAGAGAGACAAGACAGGCGGACAGAGATAGAGAGACACAGACAGAAAAGACAGACAGACAGACAGACAGACAGACAGACAGACAGACAGACAGACAGACAAAGATAGAGAGACATAGACAGAACAGAGACACAGGCCGATGCAGTTCTCCGGAAATTGGCAGTATGCCCACATCGTTAATGTACGTTAGTGTTTCAAGTGAGCGATTGAACCTTAAATATCACTGACCGTAAAACGGAATTGCAAATAACAGGTTTGTCATATTTTACGCTGATATAATAAGCTTAAGCGATTACCATACCAGCGTAAACTGCCCTGAAATGACAGTGTTAAGTAATATTCCCTCCATTGTGACGTTCACATCGACTGAACCATCAAATGTAGCTTAGATTTGCCGGTCCATTCTTTACCCTTCAGTTGACATCCTGTTTTCCATCTCGTGCATACCCACAATTCCTTGCGGTTTTAATCTTCCCGGTTGCAAAGTGTCTTTTTTTCTAACTAACAAAGCTACCTCTTGCTATGTTATTTCCGAAGTACAGGAAATTAATGTTCGTGCCTAAGGCGAACCTTGTGAAGTGTGATTTGTTCAGGCATTCTTTCCAGATTCTGAGCATATAAACGTGGACAAGACCGGCTAATGTAGAGGTGGTATAAATGATAGCCGTTGACCATAAGGTGTACCCTGTACATTAAAATCACACCGCTTGTTATAACGTTGTCTTTTAGAATTACGGTCAATTTCTCTGGACACAAATATCCGTGTTTGACGCACGTAAATTTAGTCTCTCGCTTCTCACAGGCGAAATTTTAACACTTAGTATTACAGAAATCTGTGACAGCTGTGAGAAAATGAGGCCATTTTTTCTGTCTAATATCGGTTTCTTGACAATCCCGAGATGTTACATTCACATGACAACTTCCTTTCCTTTAAGCTTTCCGGTGATTGCGATAGGTGTAGTCACATTTGTACCCACTCCACTTAGCTAACATGTATGTCAAATGGTCAAGAACCTTTTCCAAAGTTTCGGCGTATGCTAACTTACGTTTTGGGGTAACTTTAATAGAAACATGTATGCCGAAACTTCGGAAACTTCCAGACTTCATTTGAAAGGGCAAGAAAACCCAAAGTTACTGTAAGAGCAGACTTTCGTGCTTACCAGTTGGAAACTGCTCAATATAATGAAATGCTCATTTTGTTGTGTCAACATGACATTAACCACTGGAAAATTGCATTATTTCTGAAATGTTCCTGACAATGCTCCAAATTACGCAAGTGTCAACATTATTGATCCATTTCGGAGTCGACGAAAAAGAATCAGTTAAGAATTCGTAACATACGCTATGTTAACCAACATATACAAGTCAGGATGTAATTAACACATTTTCTTAAGACAACACACATCAGAACAGAAACCAAAATATACAAGACACTACGCAATTAATGAATGTTTCTTAAGATAACAAAAAATCCAAACAGAACTCAATCACCAAGACTCGTTCTGGAGGTCGTTAAGTTATGTGTTGCCAGAGCAAGTGTTTGGCAAAGTTTGAAAAGTAAAGCGACTAATAACGAAAGTTCTTTACATACGCAAACTGTTAATAAAACGTCGAATTGGCGTCCATTTCATACAGACACCACCATTCAAGTCGACTTTCACCACCTAAATCACCCGCCCAATAAGGATATATAAACATGGTTCAGAAGCAATACCGGCGAGGACACCGTACAGTCAGAAATTTATGACATTCCGATAGGTGTGTCTCAGATTCCACCTCGTTCGAATATATTTGCAGATAAGATATCTGCCTTTCGAGGATAGCAGTACAACTACTTGAGTATACTCACTGTCGTATGGTTACAGTGTTACCAAAGCCGAATATTTGGAATGAACTACTGATGAAATTGACATTGTGGACTGAAACTTGGTTTAATTATGTTCATGATAAAATGACATGTCTGTCCGTTTTGAGATATATGTTGATTAAATTTTCCAAATTGGCATATTTTGTAGTCTGCTATTCACATGTAAGCTCTTTAATAGTGCCAATGCGTATCTTCGAACGGTTACGATTAATTTTTTTTGTCCAATCTTACTAAACTTTAGTGAAAATTGAAATAGTGTCTTTTTTCAAAACCTTTACTTAGGCCAGCAGCGTAACAGTGCAAACTTTTGTCCAAAATCATTCATTTTTATCCGATTCGTCTGAGCACTAAATTTTACCATTTTATTTTAATCTTAGCCACTTATTAAAAACTATGACAGACAAACATAGACAGAAAGCGACTAATTCTGTCGTGAACACCTTAGCTAAAAATAAAGCATAGTTCAATATGTTACTCAAGATGGATGTGTGGACATTAAAGGTATACAGTCACCTGTAATCTACCCATATATGGTCAAAGGGGTGTTCCTTGCCATTCAAAATGCCTGTGTGAGGGCGCTGTTTTTAAAAAGTGGCTACCCGCTTAAAATCTGTGATTGGTTAGATTTTCTCTTTCCGTGGTAACTGTGGCAAAATTGGAATAGGTGACAGTATACCTTTAAAGTTGATAGGACATAGCAATTACATTTTATTTTCAACAAAGGGAGCTGGTCGATGTTTAGCACCGGAGGTAATAAGATAACAAACACTTGTACACACAGACACAGACACACACCCATACATATATATATATATATATATATATATATATATATATATATATATATATATATATATATATATATATATATATATATATATATATATATATTCAACTTACACATATATTAGTACGGATAAAGGGTGGAAATAACAGCATACCAAGTTTTGAATGTAAAAAGCGCAAATAGATTTATTTTGGTTATCTTTGCAATAAAACTTCTCTAACAACAACTGAGATAACAATTTAATATCTATATGTGTACAAGTAACTTATCTAGATTCGATGCGTAGACATGGTCTCCACGTCTTTAATATACACCCAACACTCTGAAACAACACGGAGGTCAAGACGAATTCACAAGTGTCGTTCTGTTCCACGTTACAAGCTATTTACGTTCCGTTGATAGCCGTCACTGTTCATGTTACAAGCTTTGTCAGAGAGAGAGAGAGAGAGAGAGAGAGAGAGAGAGAGAGAGAGAGAGAGAGAGAGAGAGAGAGAGAGAGAGAGAGAGAGAGAGATTTATGTAGGAATCTATGATTGAACTCGAACGGATGTAAAATCTTCCTCAAATAAAGACCACATTGAACGAAACATAAAATGATATAATTTATTGTACGTATAATTATGTTGCGACAGTTAATTTTTTAAAAAAAGGTTTATCACGCACACAACCACTGGTCTTATAGTCCACGAAACCAAGCTAGGTTATTCATTTCAAATATCGATGTTTAATTATTAAAACGCCTCGGGAGATTTACGTGTTGCAGCTTCCATTCCTTTGGATTGGACAACCAAATGTATGCCATTTGCTTGACTCATTCCGTAGGAAAGGGCAGGAGTTCAAAATCGTGCGATGAGCATTGATTTTTAATCTTGTTAAAAGGTGGCTTTGGATCAATGGCGCTCTTAGAGTGGAAGTCAGCTACACAAACCTTGAAGTCAAAGTATCAATATTGGTTTCCGACTAAGAGATGGTGTGAATTCTCTCGGTCTTCTCAAAGGTGATGACTCAATATGCCGTTTTATTGGCACTTCTACTAAACTTTCTCAAACGATTCTGTACAAATTGACGTGTTATTTGTCATTCAAACAATTAAGAGAATCCAATACAGTACCCTTTAAAAGACGAAGCGTTGTCACGTTTTTGCGACACAGAAAGCACAGGTGCGAATTTCTTGTCTGCAGAAAAATTTTAACTCATCTTTCCCGCCCAAACAAATGCTGACGTTGTGAAGCGAACTGAGCAACCGTAGTCAGAATGGCAAACAGAATACAAGGCGTTCAGTGCTGTCGGTCAGAAGATCTGAGGGAGAATGGGTAGTTCATACAAAATAAACAGGTCAACTTGAAATATGTTTAGTTATGCACCAGACTGTCATGATGATGGCAGGCGATATTTTGCTCGGCCTGAGGACCTACAGTCTGGTGTCGTCCTTGAATTTATTTTAGGATGATAAATTTGAAAGAGTAGTCGTCGGTTTTATAGCTTTTGCAGGACATGTTGACAGTCGTCGGTTGCGTTGACAGTGTCGGGATTAGTGGTGTGGCGGTACAGAGAGAAGGCAAAAGCTTTTATTAGGCCTCGAATCCACTTAGGAATAAAATGTTCCATAGCAAAAGAAAGAAACATTAATACTCAGAAGAGGCTGGTACAAGAAGTGTAAAGTTACTAATGGACCAGTTTAACTTCGGTCTGTCATCCCCGCGTTAAAAAGCGCATCTAAAGACAAACCGTAAGCAGACAGGATGTCACCGACGAATGCATGGTATCTTTCGTTTTTTTTATAAATCACAAAAAATTGTTGAGTCGACAAGTGCGTGTCGCTTTGCAAATGTACAGTGCTCCACTGGCATTATGGTAGAATAATGAAGCTGTCTTCGGCGTCAAAACTAACGACAACAACGATGATGATGGTGGCGGTGGTGGTGGTGGTGATGATGATGGTGATGATGATGATGATGGGGATGATGATAATATTGATGATGATGATGATGATGATGATGATGATGATGATGATGATGATGATGATATTTGTGATGGTTGTGGTTGTGGTTGTTGTTGTGGTGGTGGTGGTGGTGGTTGTGGTGATGATGATGATGATGATGATGATGATGATGATGATGATGATGATGATGATGATGATGATGATGATGATGATGATAGTGGTGTTGGTGGTGTTGGTGTTGGTGGTGGTGATGATGATGACAATGATGATGATGATGATGATGATGATGATGATGATGATGATGATGATGATGATGATTGATTTTGATGGTGGTGGTGGTGGTGGTGGCGATGGTGGTGGTGGTGGTGGTGGTGAGGTTGGTGGCTGTGGCGATGGTGTAAGAGATAGCCACGACATTGCACTTTCTAAGCTAAGCATCTATGATTTCGTCAAGTTGGAAGAGCTACATCTTAATTGTTTCACGATCTCTGCTTCCTGTAACTTTGACGACGGAAATGTCAAAGGTTTGTTCATATTGACGACTAATTGCAGAGCAGTTGCTCATCAGTGTTGCAGGTGTCCATGGCAACGTGACATGCGCGAATCGCGACCCATACATCTGCGCGAGTCCGTTATACCCATTCTTTGTGTATGACGGCGTTGATCTCTCGATAGATTTATCTTCAGTGACGTAACCATATTCGATTTTTCCCGTTCAATGGGAAAAGCGTGATCACAACAAAGAAAGGATAAAAGTTAATTGCACGGTGGTGTTTACTCAGTTATTCGCTTTGCAGATACCTGTTTATCATGTCCCTTCTTGCATTAAATGCCGCCTTTGTTTTCAGCGAGTCGGCTTCATTGACTTTCAGCTTACCCTTTATTAATATTTTCACTGATTGATCATGAGAATGTCAATATCCTCGCACAAATAACTCTCACCCGTTAATTGGTTATTAATTGAGTGACGTCACCAGAGTCCATCGACCTTCGAGAAGAAGGTTGAAAAGTCAATATCGATTTTTGTCACTTTGAGAACTACTTTCTTCTTAACTTTTTCTTGTTCTCAAAATGATTAGGAGCGCAAACTGTAAAAGTGGCATCTTCGCGTTCCGTTATACGCAGCTGCTTCATCTGGTACGATGAAGCCGGAAATTCCATCGCTTTGATCCGTGCTGCCGGGTCACTAAATCCAGCTATCTCGTCAGGCGGCTCTCACTTGCCCGTGCTATTTGCAATTACCGAAAAACTATTTCAGTAATCGAGATGGGGATCGTTGAGGCGGGTTTTATGCGTTTGAGCCATGGCGCAGCTATGGTTACCCTCTTTAAAGTTGAATTAATACAGTAATATCTTCCTAGCGATGATGGTTAGACAGATTCCTTCTCGGTTAAACACGCTTACTGTCTTGTCAGCATGGAGGTAACGGCAAAAATTCGTAGTTACGATTAAAAAGCTGCAGAGATGTGTAGTTGCATTAACGCTTCACCCTATTTTATTTTTTCTCTTTCTTCCTGTTCTCAAATAAAGGCTTTAAAGATTTATCCTAAAACATGGCTCGGTCCCCTTTCGCATCCATTACTGGTTAATGCAGCCATCACTCATAGCAGACCCAAGCTCTATTTCGCCGTTTCACGATGCCCTAACACGCTGAGCATAGAGCACACGCGTATTTTATTCCATCGCAATATTGACAAATTTTAACTGGCCATATCGTGCGGTTTACAGCGATAACGATTAAATATTGTCGACCGCGTGCGATAACTGATAAATATCACCGACTGCGTCAAAAGTCGGCCATCTGTGTAGCAACCAATATGTATGCGTGGTACGTGCGTGGAATGAATACATGCGAAGTGGAAGCCGTCCCACCAATTGAGACGTATTATACCAACGTGCTGGTAATATCTAATACCGAAGATAAAACTTGACGAGTGGACAGATCATACCATTTGTATTACAGCCAGTTTATTTAAATAAAAAAAAATCATCAGACCAAGCCGCAAATGAAGTTGGAAAACAATCTTTCCGAGGAAAGTACGCGGGCTTCTACCCTTGGGGAAAAAGAACGTGAAGAAGCCATGTCAAAGAAGTAATTAGGGCAAGTGATGTGAAGATAAAATCTTATCCGATCACTCTTAATGGTGTTATTAATCATTGATTTCGCTAATTGGAAACGGCTAATTTGAATTAACATCTTTACAAACAGAATGGAATGCTCGACGTGACGTCGGTAATTGACGTGTCGCCTTGGTTCAGTTGCACATTTTAAAACCTGTATGCAATTCTTTCACCGATCATGACGCGATGGTTGAACAGAAAAAACTGTTTTCAACCTCCAACTACTCATCTGATTGTTATTCAAGTCGCGTACAGTTGAAAGACCAACGAGCTTAAGGGAAATTCGAGTTATTAAGTCACATTTTTCGCTTACGGAAGAAATAAGCCCTGCATATTGATGGAGATAAACCGCACTCCTTTACGGATCTCCTGTTTGTCTTGAATAACACGGTTCTTGCCAAAAGGGGAACGACTTTCTGCACGATCTAAGCGATGAGAAGTTTTACCGATTTTTGACTTCTGTATGAATCTCGTATATTTGTCGATAGGCTATACTCGATGGCGTCCCCCACTCTCTCATCGAGAACAACCTGTCCTTCAAGTTTTACCGAAAGGGGACAAATGTCACACCACTGCATGCAATACTGTACATAATATCTTACAATTGCAGTAGACATCTTTGATTACGTCTTCGGCAGAGAAAACAACCGTGAAAATTAATCCTAAAACAGTATCTCTGAATATATGATTCTGTTCGGAAACGTCCTACAATTGGCTACAAGTAAGGTTATCTACAGCAGTGAGCTGACTAAGATGAGCGAAGCGGGAACTTGCGTTTTCATATCAAAGCATGATTGTTTTAGTGGCTTTCCCTGGGGTCCCTTATTATCCTCGCGACAGGTAGCTACATGTACACTTCTGTACAAATTAATGTCGTAGAAAGGTGGATTTTCAAATTCATGGCAGCAGAGTTGTTCATCTCTCTCTCTCTCTCTCTCTCTCTCTCTCTCTCTCTCTCTCTCTCTCTCTCTCTCTCTCTCTCTCTCTCTCTCTCTCTCTCTCTCTCTCTCTCTCTCTCTCATATATGCAGTTCTGCATGCGCAAACAACATTAACGTTGATACATTTGCATCGTTAGACAGTATGTTCAAGATAATTAACCTACCATGGGTCTCATTACAATCGCAGAATTGTCAAATGGCGGTTTTTTTTCTGTTGCCAAGTTTATGCTGTGATTGAAATTTGAAGCGACACAAAATGAGGTGAAATGTCAAGTGCAACTGCTAGACGTAAACTCCAAGGGTTGCTCTGTTTTGTTTCTTTGTTTTTATTGTGATTGCAAGTTGTTATTGTTGTTGTTGCTTTGTTGTCATAAAATGTTGAAATTGCGGTCATATGTGATTGCAACTACAGTTATGTAGTAGAGTTGCTTAAAAGTTGAAAGTTAGTCCAACCATCTCTTCTGTTTTTGAAAAGGAGTTTTCTGGCCAATACACCAATATCAAATTAAAGCACAAGAAACATAATCTTTCTATTGGGAATTATTCTGAATTTTGATATCCAATTGATACTGCTACCGCCCTGTGTGTCGATCGATACACTACTGCCGCGCGTGCCGATAATCTTCACCAAGTGTTTATCCTGTGTACACCACGCGTGACAACCCGCGTGACATCGGTCTTTAAGAATTGAAATGCGCTCGCATTCAACATTTCTCCGGAACCTCTCAGCAACACTTATTGTGCATATGGCGACAGTTGTTATTAAGTCCAAAAGGTGCACGGACGACAGATATACAATGCATCGTGGCGTATTAATTACAGCCGACAGACTGCGATGGCCACCCAAACAAAAGTCGGTCCAGCTGTTTGCGTCGGCTGCGAGTCGGTTTCTGTGACTTCCTTTTCACAAAGACAACGTAATCGCTCCCCATCAACAATGATGAATGCCCGGATGCGATATGATATTATTGACATTTATCTTTCATATGACAGTTATTGTGTTCTCAATTGTTCTACTCGCCATTCATTCAAATTTAAGCGTAGCCACAAGCGACAACACGGAACAGTTACTGGCGTTTTTTGATTCGAGACACTGTATAATTTTGCCCGCTACAAGGCTAATAGACACCTTTTCGTCCTGCATCTGTGCGATAGCGGACCCCTTGGCATCTTCTTGTTGGTAAATTGTACGGGAATGTTCATTTGCTAAATTGCGTAGGGGAAGGGATAAAAACAATATCAAGCGGAAGCAGTAAAAAAAGAGTATTATTGTACATCCCTGCTGGGAATTTGGCAGTTACATATTTTTAAAATGTGTAATATTGATTGAATGGTTGTTTGAGCACAGGCTTCGAGAGGTTGTATACTGAGGTTGCATCATGTGACGTGCAGCTTGTAATGCGTCTTGTTGCTGCTGTGCAAAACAAATGTACTACAACTCCTTACAGCGTAAACCATTGGTTGTAGCTTTGTCGTAAAGCAGGGAATGTTGTAGCCCGTGATCAAGCGGCGTACCCAATCAAGGTTTACTCTTGATTGATCGTGTTCATCTCGAGCAATTGCGCCAGTGCTACTAAACTGGAAAAGGGACGCAGGGCAACGCTGACTTCGGCAAATAGCCCCAAACATGTGACACTCCATTGACATTTTGAAATGAAGTTGACACTTCTACTTACAACGGGGCCCCGTCAGACAAGGCAAATATTGGTCGATGTAGAAGCAAGTTTGGAACAGCCCCAATAAAATTCTGAGGAATATCAAGGTATTGGAAAGATAATGATAAAAGTGAATGAAATTGGTCAAGGAATAAACAGAACGGTTGGCTTTATATTACTGACACGACTCTCTCGTCTGCCAGATGATCATTTCGCGCCAGCAAACTCGAAAGACACCGTTCATTGCAAACAACACACGTATAGTAAAGTACCAACTTGATAGAACAACCCCGGTTAATCTAATTCGTTTTGCTCCAACAACTTGCTGAGTAATTGTCTCCCAATATCGTGATATATACTGCATGTAGTCTCTCGAACCTTTCCGGAGCATGGCCTTGTCGTTTAATTTATGTTGGCATTTAGTTTACCGATATCTGCATGCAAAACGTGTCGTTGAACGTTATCGGATCGAACACGTAATTTCTTTATTCACATACCGTATAATTTATGTCATCTCCGCTCTGAACGAAGATAAAATTTAGTACCATTCTTTTGCTATGACATAACAACCTTTGAAAAAATCCTGAACTCCTTATTATTTACGAGAAATTTATTGCCAAGTATGTTAGGTGATTATTTCTTCAAGAGTAAGTGTTACAGGAGTAACATTTGAAAAAAGCGTAAAAGTAAACTATATCTGACAAATGTCATTACACAGTGAGACTAGGATATTGGCTGCGGCACTGAAGCGACTGAACCTTTGTGTAGACTCGCTGAAATGTTTGATAATTGATTACTCGACAGATCGCTATGGCAAACGCGCTGCAAACTCGTAAATTTTGAGAACAATTAATTAAAAGTAAACGACACGTTTTTGTGCTGGGTTAATCCGCCTGTGCCAAGAATAGCCAAATATTGCCGAACCCGCTTTGAGTCGAAAATTTGGGACTTTCTCCCGCTGCCAGCTCAGCTAGTATCAAGACGAAGCAGCTTTACGTTGAGGACCATGAATACTGGTGTAGAGAGCGATATATGTTACGCACGTACTTGTAAAGTGCACTGAAATCCTTGCTAGTTAATCGTTTTCCGCACTGTCTAAATGCACTTCAGCCTCTTTTCATAACTCAGACTCCGATCGTCTGGCGGTGACATAACTGGAACAGTGGCCTCCATTCTAATGTCAAAAATACTGTACATTCGCCCTTTAATATTTTAGAATGCCCTGGTCATCATTTTTTATTGATGGCAACTTGGCCTAAAGCTTTTTTCCATGTTCACTTTGCTAGGTGCTGACTCTGTAGACCTTGGTTTGACTCCTGGTGTTGATTATCCTGAGGAGCAGGGTAGTACATGATTTATCAACATCATAAGATGGTGATATTAGTTAAGATCAACTTGAAACTGCCATTTTGAGGTTTCTTCAGTGTTACAGAATGTGTAAACGTAAAGGCCCTTGATTACGAAATAAGTCTGACATACTTTCATATCTACCTTTTCTTGCGGACAGCCATGACGTTTGACATGACCAGTGTATTCACAACGACCGTGACGCCATTGAGAGTGACCAACTTCATCATCACACAATATCAACTTCTCTCGAACATTGTACTCAAGAAAATAAACACCGTACGTGATAAAACGTTCTCCAAACAGAAAGTTGCAAAATAATCAGAGAAACAAACAGTGAGTCTGTTAGACGATGTTATAGTACAGAAGTGACAGGTGGTGAATGCGACTTTGAACGCAATAGTGAACATTGCAACTCTGTCCAATGAAGTCTCATATTACACCGTCAACCTTTCCTTGCCATCAAATTGAAATCGCTGCTGTAGCCTTTCTGTCATTAATTCAATTACCCTCCTTTTCGATCTTAAAATTTGTAGATCGCATTATTGTGTCTAGCCAGGGTACGTACCAATAATCAGATATTTTCGCTGTATTAGCTCCATCCATATTGAGATCTTTACAAACCTTCAATCACAGTCAATGTTGTATGTTCGCAAAAGCGGATGCCTGATAGGTTTTTCTGTTCTACATTTGTGCCCAGTCAATTTATCTTATCGCCAACAATCTCCCGATTTATCTTGTCCACCTGATCAACTCCCTATGGTCACTTAACCGTTCCATTATCGTCATAATTTGTTTTGCTCTGCAGAAGTCACTATAACTTATTTTTTCTGAGCTACACTGTCCATTCGAGTAAAATACGTCACATTGTAACGTGATAGCGCGGTTCAGTTACATTTCAAAGGGGTCCGTGAATCGGGCTCGCTTCTGGTAATCTTGCACCTGTATGATCACATTCTCTTCTCGAAATCGGGCCATATTTTATTCTGAATAGGCTGAAATGCTGGTATTTTTTGCCATAACAGTTGGATAACATGTGTGTATTTTATGTTAGCTATTTATTCGTAAGACAGCAGTATATCACACGTCACGGTGATCCGGGGAATCGAAGCTGGCTCTCCAGCTTGAACACAGCAGAGGAAATTCTTTGCAAGGGTAATATTCGCTGACATAACCCCCCAAACATGACAATATGCTATTTACATTTTCAAGAGACTGAACACCATGCCAAGCGTGATATATAGTGTGATAATTGAAAATAAGATTGCATACATGCTTGATGCGTCAAACAAGATTATAAATTTATACTGATGCCCAGTTGCCGCGCCTGTTTCTACCAAGAACGACAGAGCAATGAAGCCGGAGAGATACGTGTTTGTAAACTTGACATAGGGTTTCTTCGCTGGGATTGTTCCCAGAATCAGGCTTTTCCTTCATGGGAATGCACCAGAATCCCACCAAGTTGTTCCCTAGTGATTTTGTGTGAAGGATGTTCCTTGGACCGTGCCGTGTCTACAGTTTGAGGTATATTCGGGATCAGGATTCATCTGTAAATACCATCCCATACCGAGGGTAATACCATCGGAGCCCCAGAGCTCCCTTAGGTTGCAACGCAAACGGGAATCCCCACGATCAGATCCAAGTGTAGGGTTTACATTACGGCAGCCTGAGGATTCATCCATAAGGATTTGCACGTGTTAGGGTTTTGCCACAAAAATGTCCCTTGGGTGGGTTTCCTAACGGACGGGATGTCTGAGGTGATCTGGGGTATTGACAATAGGTTAAGTAAGTATTTCGAATCGCTCGTATCATTGTTGATTTCTCTCAGGTAGAGATTCCTCTCATTTTTTAGCCTGGTACATAATCCGGCTTCCTTGCAAGCGACACAAATTAAACGTCTCTGTCCGGTGTTCTGAAATGAATGCTACAAGTATAAATATTTAAATCTGGCAAGTACTTCATCCAACCTCACAAAGCCTCTCCTGCTCAAGATAGTAAGCCCTTTACGGGAACTCCGGGTGATTGCACAATACAACATTTATGTTTTCATATTTCTTTCCAGTTGAGAAAATACCATTTTTGTTATGTTACTGACAGCATATAATCAGATAATTGCGTTTCACGATTTAAATGATACTGAAAGTTGCAAAGTGTGTCTCAGACAGGCATACGAACGTCCGGGGTACAAATCACAGGACCAAAGTCAAACCCATCCAAGGAAGTTATGTGCGTCCTACTCAGTTAGTGATGGCATGCATATGATTCAGCACGCCTTACCCCCTACCCACGAGTTAGTAACCTCAGAACAATAAGTAAACATAATGGCAACATCTTTCTACCACCTAACCTCTAAATAAGTTAATGCGGGGAGCAAGAATTTGCAGAATGGGTTGATTCTTGGCGTAGATGTGTACAACTTCATCTCGCTGTATCGATGACGTCGATGTTGTATCGCTTCTCAAAATCCTAAAGTTCAGCGACTCAGAAAGCCTAGAATGCAGTGCCGTTATTTCCTCATCGATGCATAAAAGCGTACTTCCGATGTGTTTTCACGCCAGCTGTGTTCGATGTTCGCCTGACCAAGGTTTTCAAGAGCCACTTGAGATTGCCGAATAGGCATTCTTGTATGCATAGTTTTGACGTTGGCATGACAACAGTGTCATTTGTAGTGGATCTGTCGTCCCTCAGTCGCTAACGAGGAAATGTCTGTCAGACTACTTTTGGCGTCACTTTTCCTGATCTCTCTGACAGTTGGTACGACACACTCAAATAATATACTGGTCCAAGGGTAAGTTATTAAGGTGGCTGGAACTTCTGCCTTTAGCTCCAACGTAAACGTGTGAACACGAAAGCTAATGATATACCTTATATATATGTATGTCTGTTTAAATAACTTTTTACTACGTTTAACGTGTGTCTGTCTGTTGGTTCGATATTTTATGAACGGTTGATCAGATTGAAATGAAATGAGTTGCCCTAGTGCATTCTGGGAATTACTAGAAGTTATACATTGGCTTGCATAGCAATGAATTTTTTGAAATATTTTTGTACAAGAGTGTATGATAATAATGGCCGATGAACTGTAGCACCTTGCGGATAATTTCTTCCGTAAATGAAGGAATCTGGTTTATAGAGAGTTCATGCAATCTAATTAAAGGCCTGTGTTGGCACCAGATTGTCTCATCAGAAATTTACCCACAAGATTACAATTTTAATGGAAAACGAAAGGCTATCACACCTCTTTAATCCTCTTACAGACTAGAACAAAGGCTATCCAGTGCCTTTAAAATGAGATTGTGGAGATTGTACCATTCCACCTTGCTTCTTCTTTTCTTTTCTTTCCCTATCTACACGTGACCAACTATTGTATTAGGTCCTGTTTTAATCTGACACTTCGGAGGAGTCAATCAGGTTGTACTTTTAAGTACGTTTGCCATCCTTGGGGAACAAAAAATGGAGTGCCATAGTTAAATTCTTCAACACTTTGTAGTTTGTTAATTGACTTGCAGCAGATGCATTTTGAACATGTGCGATATGTTTCGGGCAGCCAGGAAGAGGGCTATTGCAATAGTCTAACCGAGATAGGACTAAAGCAATGACGAGAGCCTGACCGATGTTTTGGATTTAAGCCAGGTCTTATATACATATATAGTTTCGGCCAGATTGAACGCCATTCTCAACATCTGATTTGAATCAGATCTAGCACGTACGTGTGATGTGTTGTTATTCCGCATGGTTGTTCATGATTCAACCCATTTTGTTACATATTTTGATGGCTGTAATCATTTAGATTCTTGTCTGATCTAATTATGTTCAAAGCGGCACAAGAACAAAACATGGCACACATAATTATACTCACCAATTTGATTGGAGATACGAACCTATTCGGCCGCAAGGCGATCAGTTTGTTACAATTTTTTCCATGTTTCGAGTCACTAGACATCTCCAAGTAGGTTCGTTAAACTTTTTACAAGGACGCCGATTTGCTTCATTTTTCCTTGAGAACTGGAGTTATTACTCAGACATACCTTACCTGATTTCGTTCAAATGTGTCATGATACAGTGACAACATATTTATGCACATGGGCCACCAGATGTCATTGTTACAATTTCGTGTCTGATTAGAAAACAATTCTTTCGGGTGAAAATCCGACTGGTGTGCTTGTTTATACCAAAACACGGGAGCGCACCAGCTCAAATCTGGTCCGTCTATTCTGTGATATACACGCTGCCTAAAGCGATTCGATGTCGTCAATCTCAGTAGAAGCACGCTGTTGCCAGCAAATATTTGTCAAATAAACTTGCCACTGATGTTACGTCTTTAATTATAACCTGTCATTTGCAATTGTCAAGTTGGTTAATGCGGTCAACAGAGGCAGAACATCTTCAAATTACCACGTAATTAGGTATCAAGGTAGCATTTATAGTACTTGCTACTCGCCCGCCCTTTTAGTGCATTCACCGATGTGGAAAATTTGTGTTCAAGTAGGCTGTGAAAACGAGCGCTTTCCAATAAGCTTATGAAACGGAGAAATGCGAAAAAGGGCAAGAGAGAGCCGTGGCTTGAAATTTTGTACTACACTTTTTAGCCGGATAATTTAAGCTTGATTCATTGTAGTGGTGTTGGTGGTGGTTGTCGTTGCTCATTGCGCAATACCTCAAGCCCACAGAAGATGAAAATTCATGGTGTCTTTGTAACACGCTGTTTGTCACTGCCGTCGCATCTTTTTCGGTGTGATAAATTTGGAGCCATTTCAAAATGATGGATGTGCCCCGTACTTGTGTATCCAGTCTGCTGCGAGCTCTCTGTTTCATCAGTGATGTGTATTTTCACCTGGAGAAGTGCCACTGTACGTTAACGTGTTCTTGTTGTAGACGTGGTCTTCGGGTTGTTCGTGAGTCATGAGAGGGATGATTCTTGTGTATCGTCGTTACGAGAAATCCGCCCCTGGTGAAGAAATCGGAAAGCAAATTAATGGAATAGTCTGTGATAGGAAAGTCAAATTTTACTAAATGCAACAGTATAACAAGTGAATAAAAATTTCAATGAAACTGACCGACAACGGACAAATGTCCATAAATGACCATAATTATAATATAAGAGGCAGTGTGTTATTCATATTTTTATCAAATAAAATTTATTTTATTCAAAACCGCAGTTTGAAAAGTAATTTTGGTCAGTGCATTGCACATATGGTGTGACTAGGGAATATAGATGACATACGAAAATATAGAACTGTCGATGAGATGTACAACAGATGACACGTTCACACACGGTTCAGTTTGAATCAATGATTGATTATAATATCATTGACATTAGGAAAAACGCCCGGTGCGGTAAACGCAAATATTGCTCGATCGGAACATGGAATAACACAAATATCGCCTTAGAAATGGTGTTCCCATTTGTCTTTCTGGGATAATATCGTACATACACTGTGTATACACTGTGTACACTTAGTCACGGAAGGAGTATAATCATATGAATTATGGTATACTATACGTATATCGACCCTCGACTAGCAAGCAACAAATTTGGGAGCATGGCGTTAAATTTTCATGACCGAGAACAGGTATCCACTGAAATATCGATGCAAATACGGTTCCTGCGTGAAGTGCAGACTATATTGCGTAAAACATTATATGGCGGGGTTGAGGAAAAATGCAAAATTAAGCTTAATGTAGAAGGCGCCTCAGGGACAAATATTCGGACTGTCAAACTTTACTAATTCTTTTCTGATCTACCACTTGTGGGGATAATTTTAAAGCTCTTGGTGTAAGAAAAATGTTCACCGTGCACCGTCCTCGTTAAATCCTTAGGGTTAATACAGGGATGGCAGCAATTTTGAATTTCAAACATCGGTAAATCTTTGGTAATTTGTTCTAGTACGAAAATTTGCACGGTGACCCCCGATTTTCATTTTTGATTCTCAAAGAGTATAGTTGAAAGATTGCTTGGGGAAAGGTTGGAGCAAAAGTTTAAGTCTTTCGCTTTTGAGGCTCATGGTATGATGCTCATCTTAGCTGTACACGTTGTGTCGTTGAAGATCTGGGCGACGAAAGTGCCTACGGTAAGCTCGAGCTTGTGGCCGAGGCACGTCAGTAAGGGCAATGAACTCTTTAAGTTTTGATTAGTACGTTCATATTGGACAAAAGAAAGTGGTCTCGGACATGTCTGACGCTTCAAGTTGATGATTCCATCCTACAAATGTGAGTTCTTGGATGATGACAATTTGCAAATGGCACTTATGTTGCACGTCACCTTTAAATGTTTTATCCGATTAAATCTTTAATTTGATGGTGCTTTGTCACAGCTATATGTGTCAAAAACAGATATTTATTATTTATTTGACTTGAACACTAGCAAATATTCTATCTGTTATGACTTCCAACCGACAACGTCCGTGAGCTTTGAAATGTGCAGACGAACTGTGGCTATATGAACCAAATGGAAGACATGCTAACTCTCAAGCGGAATTCGAAATAGGGATGTCTTCGGTGACGACTTCGTGTTCATGCATCTCTGTGCTACACGGCGACGAGGTGAAAGTGTTTACCCACATGAGCGATATTGGCAATCGTCTCAAATTCATCGAGCGTTCAATCGGCATAAATGGAAAATGCCTTTTTGAATTTGAGAACGGAGACTCGACATAACATGGATACTATCCCGCCGTCGAAATTGGATCAAAGTTCTGCAGGATGGTTGATTGCCCAGTGTCATACTGTGTAACATTTGAAACTGACTCATATTTCTTCATTTGCATAGCAGATATGAAGTGCACTGAAGCGATACATCGCTTGAATCTGCCTCAGATGATATTCAAATGTCACGTAAGCAATATCAGAGTTACATAGCATCTTCATCAAACTTTCAATCCTGCAAATTAAGGCGTTTGACATTTAATCGACTCGGCTAATGCCTTCATAATTGCAACAGTAAGCGATGTTCAGCCACCGAGTTGCCTTCATTCTTTCACTTTTACTACTTTCCACTGGGTCCTCTGAACTCGATGAGCACTTTGCCATTCAAATTTCAAATTTTATCGTGAATGGACATCTGCTGTTAGCAAAACAATGATATTCACCTATATTCTGTGTTATCGCGGTACAGATATCGGATTTCACACTGATTAAAATAAAGATTCGCTGTGTAGTTAGTGATAGAGGTCTGTGTACACAACAACAACATAATAATAATAATAATAATAACAAGGCAGTATTGCTGAAGGCAATGAGTACTTGGGCCGTGATAGAGTAATTTTGAGGACAATATATACTACTATTCAAATATGGTCTTGAATTTCCTCCTGTCAATTAGGCATTTGATTAACTGGTTATTAAACGAAGCAATGGCATGACAACGGCAAAATATGTCTAGCAACTTTTGTGGAGTTTGAGGCAGGGGTTCTTTATTTATAGTGGAAATTGCTTAAACTCCTTAAATATTCAAATTACAGCAAATTTCTTTTGTTCTCGATGGTAGATGTCTAATATTTAGATGGGCATATTTAGATTTCTACCCTATTGTTATCCCTATATACCAAAAATCGGACATCAAGCTCTATTGGCTTGCTCAGAATTAGATATGCACATAATTAATGAGGTACAATATGTGGTGTCATAAGGTGTCCCATCATACCAAATATGAAGGGTGTAGCACTTGTGGTTACTGAGTTGTGGACAAATATATATATTTGAGGTCAAAGGTCATTGAGGTCACGTGACATTTTGTCAAAATAATTGTATTGCTAAGTTATTCCTATATACCAAAAATCAGACCTGTAGCTCTATTGGCTTGCTCAAAATTAGATATGCACATAATTAAGAGGTACAATATGTGGCGTCATAAGGTGTCCCATCATACAGAATATGAAAGGTTTAGCACTTGTGGTTACTGAGTTATGGACAATAATGTATATTTGAGGTCAAAGGTCACCAAGGTCACATGATATTTTGTCAAAATGTCTGAGATATCTGCGTGAACTGATGGACTCACTGATGGACTCACGGACGGATATGACCCAATCTATAAGCCCCCTGGACTTTATCCGTGGGGACAAAAAACTGTGTCACTGCATCCTTTAGGCAATATGAATACGATGAGAAACCAAATATTTATTTTTCTTGGCCTTATACATGGGATTCTATGGAGAACTGCTTTATACATGGGAGTCTATGGAGGTGTTAACTAAAAAGTCCTCTAACACGGCCAAATTCAATCGCATTGTGAAACAAATCGACGTGCATCTGTATGGGGTTGGGTACTATTCTTGTGCAAAGTTTGAAAGAAATTGACCAGGGCATGTCTGGGGTATCTGCGTGAACGGACGGACGGACGGACGGACTGACATGACCAAACCTATAACTCCCCCAGGACTTCGTCCGTGGGCACTAAAAACAACGCAACAGTTATTACAGCTACACCGGCGGTAGGTTCATATCCAGAGCCCCGTACGGTCTGCCGCCGTCGCTTGAAAACAATCTCATAAACCTGGCCATATGGGCTAGACATAGACGGTTATTTACGAGAAGTGAATAAAAGACTGTCATTTTTGGAAGCGATCGAGTAGCTGAGGTAGGCTGGGATACGACTTGGGCCCAAGAACGCTGAATTTCGGCAGTAATTTGGCTTTTTACGTCAAGTCCCAAAATGGACTTGAAGTCACCGACCCTACGTGTCTTTGCAGGGCTGTGGTGAGCGGGGCGATTAGCTGTAGCGGAACACTCAGCATCATACGCAGGGCTAGTTGACCCCAAGTGAAAATGTGTTCGCGATCAAATCTTCCTATATTTTTTTCAGAATTTTCGACAAAATCATTGCTTCTTAAATCTTTTGTAAAGCATAAAATACTAAAATAAAAATGCGATGTGCCATGTCTCCAGATTTCTAAAATATCGTTCGTTGACCGTTCGACGGAATACTGATCATTTCGCAAACTTGTGACGCAGTTGAAATTCAATGCTGACCGCCAAATAATCTTAATGAGACGAGATCATTCTAGACATCCTCCAAATTATCCAACCATTCGCGTTAGAGTTCAGCTCGCTTAGAGTATCATAACATTCTTCGGCCTTCGTTAGATCGACCCTAATCTCTCCCATTTAGGAAATAAATACACAAGCTACCTCGACAAAACTTCGTGCACCATCCAGGACCAAACGCACTACAAATCTGTCTTGACGTCATCATCTCCTTACATGGTAATCGGCATACCGTATTTTTTAGCAAAGGAGACACAGAATACGTCGGAGTATTCAGTTTCAAAACGTATTATATTGTGTGATGTTGTCAAAAAAAGGTAATGTTACTGCAGTGGTATAAATTACAAAACACAAAAGTTCAAATCAGTTTATTTTGGACTGGCTTTACCCAACATTTCATATTGTTTCTTATGCCAGATTTGACCACGTGCTTACTGGCGACCCCTTTACATGCAAATTTTGTGTCAAATGGTGTGTTCTCCTGGAAAAACAAACGTACGATTTCTATATGAAGGAGGCGAAATTTGCACTCAAAACTCGAAACCACCCCTTATGGGGTGTACCTAGCTATTTTGAACGAGCTACTCGAATCTGCAACTCTATTTCGAAATGATGGTCTGGTTTTCTCAGCTCAAGGATAAGTGTTCTCCATCGCTGTGGGCATTACTATTCTCAACTGGGGGTACACTTTCCAGTCGTAATGTTTTTCATTGTGTCCGGGATATAAAACCTTTCCTATTCACAATTTTACTTTGATTAACACTAGTCCACATATTGTCAGCGATTAAACATGTTTCAAGTTTAAATGTTAAATTCTGGTCTCGAGCCCTCTTGTTCGACCAAACTGAAATTACCCCTCCCACTTTGGCTCGTCCAGTGGGTGTAGCAAGGGTCGTGCCATCGCCTAGGAAAGGAGGGTGCATTAATTGTTGCATTTCGATGCACATTTTGATTATATTCAGAAGATTTTGTGGCAAAAACTCAGATAGAGAAGCATTAATATTCACATCTCTCTTATTCAAGACTGGCTGAGAGCAGCACTTCCATTCAGTTAACATCATTACGCCATTTATTATGCCAAGAAAGATGAAGCCAAGACATTTTGCCCTCCCTGGTCTCAGCCAGAAATGGTTATACCTTACAGAGTTTTTTCCCACGGAATGAAAACAAATGCACTTGGGCTGAGGCCCAAGTACAATAATAATAATAATAATAACATTTATTTCTTATAGAGTGCATTACATTTTTAAAAATCTCAACACGCTTTACACCACATAACTTGATCACTTGGTGAATGAACAGGCTTACGTGATCATGCAATCTCCATGGCAACGACAGGCGTATTATAAAAATGTTTGTAACTTAAGCAGCTTCAGACATCTTAGGACGTCAGCATATAACGTTAATGTATTGAGAGATGGATGGATGGATGGATAGATGGATGGATGATTGGTTTGGTAGCTGTAGATTTGATGGATCGATCGATCGATAGCTGGAGGGGTCGATGCATTGATAGGTCAGCAGATGGACAGAGACATAAACAGAGACAGATGGGCCGACGGATAGATAGATAGATAGATAGGTAGATAGATAGATAAGTTAAGTAGTTAGACAGGTAGTTAGAAATTTAAGAGACCGTATGTGATATCTGCAAATTAGTAATATGTTCACTTTAATCGATATGTAGTGTTTAATGGGTTAATGTGTTCATGAGATTGGTGAAAACGACCAGTACAGCTTTAACGTATTCTTTACATGTAATCGTATCAATTATCCAATCTTGCGCTGAGTTGACAGACTATCTTTACCACTTGTCGTGACTGGCACGCAGAAAATAGCTTCAGCTGCAGTAAGCGAACAGCTGAGGGATACTCGCAAACGACATAACCAGAATGACAAATGGCGTTAACTTCTATCACAGGTTAAGTGTGGTATCACAAACACATTATATGACCACTTGTCTCTTCCAGTCTTCGATCAGTTTTAACGTATGACAGCCAACAAGGTATCATGGCCAGGCAAGCTCTCATGATGCGAGATATGTCCTCAGGCCAGCCAGCCTGGCGTCACGTTTTGGTCGAAAAGGCGAAGCCTAATTCTATGTACTTAATATTCAAACGCAATTGATGTAAATGGTCGACGTCATCAGATTTCGTGTGATCACGACATAACTTTTGTTTCTGTGGTTCTAAAAATGGCTCCTTGTTTTCATGATTCTCTTATTTTTCGATTGCAAACGTGGAAATAAAATAACTCCACAACCAAGCTATATCGCTTAAGATTTAGCGACTCGCACTTCTTCTACTCCCAAGATATACACTATACGTAATAAATAGACAATGCATCTGAGTCTATATAAGGCCAAGAAATATAAAAACTTTTAAGTTTGTTTCTCATCCTAGTCATATTGCAAAAATGATGCGTTTTTTTACGCTTCTCATTTTTTTTTTATTCTTCAACCAACAAGAACGCGCAGAAAACCATGAAAACAACATAGAAATGCATGCAGAGATAAATGCACAGCAGTGTTGCTTTAGTATTTTTGTATAGCAACAGTTCTGTGGTTTGACTTTTAGTGCAGCAATGCACAGTTTTGACAGCTTAACATAACAATGACATATGTGTACAGTTCTGAATGGAATGTTAGTGTCAGTTATTTTGTTTACAGTTCTGTTTATACAGCCCTGTGTTATGCCCTATCGTCGCGTATTTTTGCTGTTTTTTTATAAATTTGATTTCGTCATGAGCACACAAAAAGGGTGACGCGGCGGGTCTGAATTGACGCGCGCGAGGATGAGAAACAATTTTTTTCATTTTTCTTGGCCTAAATGGCAGTTTGTTTGACTTTTGATAATACTAACTATATAAAAGGACCATTTCAGAATAAGATAGAAGATTGCTAATTTGGCGTATTATCAACACAAGTGGAACTAACTTGGGATAATTAATGTCAGTAATGTCAGTAATGCCAGTTTAATCTGCAAATGTAAGCTCATCTGCTTAAAGTTATTCACTTGTTTTTATGAGTAATTTGTAACATTGCAACATTCAGCTATAAGACATCTAACACTTTTTAGAAATTTAAAAAATACAAAGATCCAATTCTCCCAAATTAGTTCCAATCGCGTTTACTATACCCCATTAAAGCGCGGCCAGATTTCATCGCCATCTGTTTAATACTACTCCGCGCTATTTCACATGCATTTCCCAGTCACAATCTCGGACTTGATGTGACGGCTTACCGCTGCTTGATAGAATAGCCCTGAAAGCTGGCGAAAACTACACCAGACAACGCTACATCGCAGATAGGGAAAGTTGAAAGGGTCATGATCAATTGCCATTGAATTTTCTGGATTACACCCACCGTATATGTTTGTACATCGAAGACAGAATAAACAGCTGTGTATTTCTTTCAGTGCGAGACTTTATCCAAGTGAACTGTACCTCTTACGGTATCAACTTACCTTTTTGTAAGTGATCGTCTCAGGTCCTTCTGCACATTTTCACAGCGAGACCAAACAGTAGCGCAGATGATACTTTTTTTACGCGTCCGTCGATTTAGCTTATTTGACCCGTCAGAACGTTAACTATCATAGAAGCTATCATTTACACCTACCATGCCGCTATGTTTACGATTCATGATAAAAAAAATCGGCATAATCGTAAAATTCCGAATATTACAAAATTGAGCAATGGAGCGTACCTGTACTAGAAATACTTTAATACGAACTAAGCAGAATACATAGGTTACGGGAACTATGATTATTACTAGTAAGGGTCTTTGCACTTTTTACGATCACTCTATCTTGATTATATAGCCAGTGGTTGAAAGTCTTGAACATATTCAGATGACCTTTTGGGTCCCTGTGCTCAATTCTGTAATACTCTGAATTTTTTGTCTTGCGAAAGAATGCGAGAGAATCGGTAAACTATGCGTATGACTCTCTGATAAACCGTACCCTCGTACCGACGATCTCAAGTGCCAGATGATCAAGAGAGCCCATCTGACCTGCATTTGTCAGGGTGATTTGTCTCGTTGAAATGCGCGGTTTTTAAGGAAAGACCGGTGCAGAACGATAACAGTTCATGATATTTCACTATGCACAAAGGGGAAGCCAACCAATTACAAATCAGTGTCTGCTGAAATCTAGCGGATTTAGATTAAAATCTACTTCCCAACGACACTGGCCGCAAAAACACCCTCTTGGGATTAATGACTTCTTTCGTTGGTTCGTAAAAGCACTGGCTATCCAATGCAATTAATACCTGTGTCATCGAGTCATCTGTCCAGAGTAGGTTCAGCTTGGCATATTTATGACAAACTACGTATTTGCACTAAGATATATTACAGTTTCGGCAATTTCTTACAAACAGCAACGTTTAGGTGAAACGCTCTGTCGTCAGTAAAGCAGCTCAGTGGGCCATTTTACCCATCGAAAAATGAATATCCAGTCGCTGGTATGGGGATTGCTTTACTTGATCTGTCATGAGCTCGTGACGTTCCTAAAAGACTTGCTCAATCAATAAAAGTGAATACAAAGTGCAAATGGCTGCACTTTTTTCCAACTCGGTAACGCATCACAGTATTATAGCACATAATCTGTCCGATAACCATCAGTGAATCAAGATTTTAAACCTTGGTAAACACCTAGTCTCTGGGTCTTCAGAAAGAGCCAGCAAGTCAGATACATAACGCAATTACAGCAACTTTGCCAACAAATACACTTCCACCGGGTTTCACATAGCTATCACTGAAATTGCGCAAAGATGTCTGGACCTTTCCAAAATTGCGAATCGCTCAGTATAGGTAATCTAATGCGGTTTCAGGGGATCTAGTAAAACCATGTTAATCATCCAACGTTTATCATGAACTTGAAACCAAGGTCAGAAGGTGACTTCATGCAATAATAGTACCTTGGCCGCTTTGCTGATCTTGTGATTGTATTATCTGTAATAGAAACGAATTGCTTCTTTCTGTGTCCATACCTTTCATGAAGATTGAAATCAAACTGTAACGATAGTTTCTGTGAGAATACAGGCACTATGTGGCTACATTGCATAAATGGTTACCCTTTTATATTATTTTGATTAGTTTATTGAATTCCATGTGAAATGTTTTTGATCTACTGACTAAAATACAAATAATAATCGGTCATCAAATTCTCCTCCATTTCATTACCAGTCATTCTTCAATGTATTCATTCATTCATTCATTCACTCACTCATTCATTCATTCATTCATTCATTCATTCATTCATTCATTCATTCATTCATTCATTCATCCATCCATCCATCCATCCGTCCATCCATCCATCCGTCCATCCATTTCTCCTTCGTTCCGTTCGGAGGCAGCAATTACGCATGCCTCTCAATATTTCATTCCTACATGTACAGTATGTTGTAGAAGAACATTTTACGGTCACCGTAGCATTACACATTAGCCTGTTTTGCGATACAATCGAATACGGTGGCAAGGCAGTCATATCTTTTGGGGCTATTTTTCCATAACTACATATGCTCATTGCAACTTTCATAGTTGTCAGGATTCAATATACATTCGACCGTCCGTGCGGCCTTTTTGCTTTGATGTTTTAAATATCCAGAGAAATTTATTTTGTCCAATCTTGGCTCAAGGATAATATGTTACACCATGGAGGGTCTATGGTTACACATGTTCAATGTCTTGTTTATGGATTTTACCATTACCCAAATGCCAACATTTCGCAAATTGCTACATTATCCAGAGCCATTACTTTGTCGTGCCTTCTATAATTTTATTCAAACTGTGACGTAGTCGTAGGTCTAATGTCACATAGCACACATCGTACCAATTTTTCATCCCTTTCCTACGGCAAAGAATTTGACTTCCTGGTGGTTGCTTTAATATATCACTTGTCGTTAGTCATTACTAGTGCATTCACCGACCAATTTTGCACAAACTTTGTAAAATTGCATTGCATATATTGCATAACACGTACAGTGATTTTGTTCCTCGACACATGAAATTATGACCGCCAGGTACCGGAGCAGAGGACGATAATATTCATGGGCTCTTGGTTTGTTTGTTTGTTCGTTTGTCCGTTTGTTTATTCGCTTGTTTGTTTATTGGCTGGTTGGTTGGTTGGTTGGTTGGATGGATGGTTGGTTTGTTTGTTTGTTTGTTTGTTTGTTTGTTTGTTTTGTCATGACACATGTAATTATGTCCATTCCATCTTTATTCGTGTATGTCCAGAGTTATTATTCAGACATCGATGAACTTAACCCGATTATACTGAGTAAAAGCACCTATAATTGTTACATGAGCATAAATGTTATGTTTTATCAAGCAAGTTGAAAGGACATGGACAAAAACATTCATTCAAAACTTTGTCGTCTCTGGATAAAGTCGTGTTTGAATACCAGTGTTGAATAAAAGCATTAACAGTGGGCTAATATTTGCCTGAACGGTGTCAAGGTAAAACATGTCAATGAATAAATGTTTAAAAAACATTGTTGTACATCGCAAAGTATACCTCCTAATATTCGCCGTCTATTTCCGTATCTTTTTCTTTCAATCAAAGTTGCGGGCTGCCGGAGGATTTTTGCGGCTACCTCCATCAAGTAAAGAAAGACGATATTGCGTCGTAATCGCACGAAAATCGCAGGCACCATTTTCAAACAGTTACATGTAATGGCAGCTGTAAATCAAACAGACTTCGGCCAAACATCTACCCGATAGTGATGACGTATAGGTAATGGTGACTACTTCCTGGAAAGACTTGTAAAATAAACCCACTCTCGGATGAATACAACAAATACATTCACGGTCCATAAAATATCTGAACATTAACAAATACAAATTACAGGGACTTCTGGGGCACGTTTCCTATAACACTGTATGAGCTATGCCTTGATAATTTAGATTGGCTGATCGCAACAAACACAGTGTGCATAAACATACTTGATATAGACCACAAGTCCCACATGACATTCTTTCTGGATCAGGAGTTTAAAAGTAAAACAAAATATCACACCGCTGCACCATATGAAATCTCGTCATTAATACATCATTTCTGTAGCATTTCAAATTAAAGAAGGATGACTTTAACGATAGTGAAATAAAACTTTAAAAAGTACGCACGCCTCCTTCGGCTGTCTGCTATGAATTAAACCTTCGACAATCTGCTCTGGATGACACAACATGATCAGCTCCGGACGCATCATACAGCTTCCAGCGAATCAAATTCCAACGTCAACATGAGTTCACTGTACTTACTCGTCTGTTGACTGGACATATTGAAACCAGTTTGTCAACTTCTAGTTTCTCTGCTCATGTTCTGTGAGACAGCATCATAAAACCTATAAATTAATCAAGCTATCGACAAATTTTACTTTCATGCCGTTACATTGTTCTATGCAATTGATAAATAGAATAACATGTTGAATCTGTGACGACATTTCCCCCTCCCCTCTCTCTCTCTCTCTCTCTCTCTCTCTCTCTCTCTCTCTCTCTCTCTCTCTCTCTCTCTCTCTGCGCTCAATATATCGGCTTCAACCACTCACACATTGATATATTCAACATACGAGTGAGCCTACTGCCTGACATACTGACATTGATGTGCGCATAGCCTTTTTATTAACATCCCTATCTCGTCGAGCCATCTATTTACACAGCTTGTGGACTTGTGAAATACAGCGCTAAAATGCTCAACTGTGATGAACTCCATAATGGAAAAAATAGCATCTCTTCACCAAAAACAAATTTACAGAATTAATAGGCGTCACGTTGATAGGAGCGCAATGTCATCTCCGTAGCGCTATTAAATTTTAAGTGTGCCTTATTTCATCGCGATTGGTAATGCTGCGAGTTTCCTTGTGCCATCGACCTGCTTCAGTGACACACACCTTGATATTCCCAAGTTTGCAACCTAGAAAAAGGGAATATTACTGTATGCACACATAGCGCATAAATGTGTAATTGTGTATGTATGTGTATGTATGTATGTATGTATGTATGTATGTATGTATGTATGTATGTATGTATGTATGTATGTATGTATGTATGTATGTATGTATGTATGTATGTATGTATGTATGTATGTATGTATGTATGTATGTGTGTGTGTGTGTGTGTGTGTGTGTGTATGTATGTATGTATGTATGTATGTATGTATGTATGTATGTATGTATGTATGTATGTATATGTGTGCGTGTGTGTATGTATGTATGTATGTATGTATGTATGTATGTATGTATGTATGTATGTATGTATGTATGTATGTATGTATGTATGTATGTATGTATGTATGTATGTATGTATGTATGTATGTATGTATGTATGTATGTATGTATTCATGTGTCTATCTATGTATCTATTTATTCGTATGTATGTATGTTTTTCTTTAAGTATTTCTGTATGTATGTTTGGATGGATGAATGAATACATATGACGTATGTATAGTAACTGCATGCATATATTTTCAAAGACTTCAAAATATAAAGTGTAAACAATCGTCAATCGTATTCCTCTAGGGCATAATGGTGGGACAGATTAAGCTGACATTTTGGTGAAATATTTCACATTACAATGCAAAAATGAAATGTGTTAGGAGTGCGCTCACTGATGGTGGTTCGCTCGAGGAGAGAACAACGTTAGCCATGAAAAAATAAAAAATGGCCACCACACAGCCGCCATTTTGAAAGATGGCCGCGGGAGTAGGAATGGAACATTCGTTTAGGCTTGTAAAAACCCAAATTCGGTTACCAATTAATTTAATTTTGTTTTCAACTCTAATGTGCTTTACTTTTAAAATCTGATTGTGATAGTTTTTTGGTTTTTATTTTGTCATTTTATGTAATTTATTATGGAGAACACGCGAAACCTGTTAACTATTAGCGCCTTTTTCATTTATTATCCCATGCAAAACAAAAATGATAGATGTTGTCAATTCATCTACGTAAGAAATATTCTTACATCACAGTATTTCGGTAGTTCACAAATCGGGTCTATTTTTGTCAGTGATACGATGTTATCAATCACACTGGTCAAGGGTTATTTTTCGGCGTTTTAAGAATCCATGTCTTGTCGGAAGTCATTGTGTGAAGATCTTATAGAATCCAAGAGGTGAAAGGTTATCGCTGATAGATGGTTGACTTGATCGCCATGACTTTTTATCAATATGGACAATGACGTAAACACTTGAACACTGGCCTGGCGCGATGGGTTCAAGGAACAGCGAAAAATATTTTTCTGTTTGTTTATATGGTTATTGGATCTATGTAAGGATTACAAATTTACACCTACGAATATTTTGAGATTCGTATATGTATGGTTGCATCTGCCTCTCCGGCATTCTACTCCATCATCCATCGCCGACTTTGAATGTAGGGATGAGAGCAATCTCTTGTAAATGAACGTTTGAAACAAGCTTAAGCCGTGGTTTATTGAGATTTTCGTCAGCACGGTTCAAACCACGAGGCTATTGGAAGTCCGTTCACGAACACGCCAAATCTGTTAGCTGGTATGTCATCTGATTGAAACCAACATTTTCCGTAGCATACATGCAGGACACATTAACGTTAACTCAATCATCAGTCTCCACGGACACATTTAACATCTAATTTCCCTTCTCCTAAGCGCCAAAGTGACCCGGAAGACGATCTTTGTGTGCAAGTTTGAGACAAGATAAACTGTGATACCAATCGGAACTTGGACATTACTCTTCGCTTTATGATTACTAACCCAGTAAAGTACTTGGATTCCATTCCGTTCCTCTGATAAATTTCTATAAATAAAAAAACATGAAATCAAATGCTGGATGGACTGCGCCCTCGAAACTGACAAAAGACGTGGTTTTAGAAAACTTTCTTCGAAAATCCCATAGCGGTCTGTGCCAGTGGATCAGTAATCTGGTGCCTTTGCGTCGCTTTTAATTGAACATATCAATTCAGTGCAATAATGCACCATAATTTAACGACATTTCTTGAAAGCCAATATGGACGGGAGCAATTCCTGCAGCGTATTTTTTGAGAAATGCATGACTATAATTCATCGCCAGAGTTTGTCTTTTTTCATGCTTACGCCAACATTGAAACGTTTGAGGCCTTTGACGACGCATTGATCCGTACTATGTATAAAGGATTGGTCAACTTTGTATCGTTTACGTCATCCGGTCGATGCGACTTTGCTGTTGATGATAATAATGACCGTGTAACAAAAACAAGCTAACGACCGCTTTTTTCCGTTAGCTGTACATTCATACGACAATATTCTTCACATTTTCACAAGCTGAGTTCCCAGTCACGGCCGTACTTCTGTTTATTTAACTCTTGGCACTTCGAGTGTTTCACCACAGACAAAGAATGAAAAGAGAGATATGAAAAGGCTATAGTGTACCGAGACGACCATGGAACAAAAGGCATGCCGCGTTGCTAGTCTGTTTCTCTATTTGTCTGTGGTTTCACACATACGGGTACTTTTGACACTCCCTGCAGTGACAAAGCGGGGTAGTATTAAAATAGGGCTTTACCGGAAAACAAACACTGTATTGACTTCCATTTAAGAAATGTATTGACGTAATCGTTTTGAAATTATTCAGTACATTATGACAATTTGCTTGCCTTGAGGCAAGTATTAATTTGTCGGAAGCAGATTGCAGACGATTATTTTTCCCCTCTTATTAGAAATCTACATTATCGTTTTGTCAGCAAAATGATACTTTGAAAAGTAATATAATGCCGATATCAAAATTTCATCCCTGACATCAACAATTAATTATTGTCTAGTACAAAATATCTTATCTGTCAGCCTGTTTGCCAGTCTCTGTCTCTCTCAATCTCTCTGTGTCTGTCTGTCTGTCTGTCTGTCTGTCTGTCTGTCTCTCTCTCTCTCTCTCTCTCTCTCTCTCTCTCTCTCTCTCTCTCTCTCTCTCTCTCTCTCTCTCTCCTCTCTCTCTCTCTCTCTCTCTCTCTCTCTCTCTCAGTGTGTGTGCGCGACCAAACGAAAACCCAGTTTTAGATCTGTAAATTACATTTGAACATCTTGATTCAGTGTTTCGTGGTTTCAAAAACTCTTGTTGTAACAGAGATACTACTTCTTCTTGTTCTGTAGCATCTAGTGATGATCGATGGAGATATTGATTTGGAAAATATTTGTTGAGTCGACTTCTACGGACACATTTCTCGGATAATGCACCAAAGTCTTGTCCATGCGAATATTTTGACTATTAACCTTTTATTTATATCGCGAGGACTAAGTTGTCAGAATTTTAGATATTCGCCCAATATATTTGAATGTCCGTAAAATTAATCGAAGCAAATGACATTTCTGACATCGAAACTTTCCCAAGTATTGACAAGGTCGCGACCCGATGGTCGTTGAAAATAGTTTAAATGTCCCCCACAAACTCCATAGTGGATGTCATACTGGCTAAAAGTCTGCACAGCGTGGAAGGTGCATGCGTCTCTCTGCTGCAAAATCAAATTTTCATGGGACGTTGTCAGCGTAGCCGACGGCCATCGTAATGTCGTGAAGCCGATGCGTTGGGAAAGTGTAATTGAAGTCAACCTGCAACGATTTCCGATATTGGAGTGATAAAACTCATACACCAATATAACATAGCAAATCTCGATTGAGGGAGACACGATAAATTTTATTTGCATTCCGTTACTGCCGAGTTCGATATCACTATTATCATTTCATAAAGCGACAGACGCATGCGCAGTGCATGTACGGCGGCTTGGCCTGAAGCTGTGCCCTTCAATATTTGCCGATGGCACAACGAGAGCTTGATCGAGTTGCCATAGTATACTGACGTAACAACATCTCTTACACGTTGTTGATGGTGAAATTACCGTGTCGTCGCCTTGGTAACTACCATCGTCAACGTCATCATATATCAACACCTTAATCTCCGTCTTAATCCACATCAATCATCATTTAAAAGTATAATTATCCTATCTCAAGGTCAAATTCATTATGATATCCCCAAGTATTGTATACTTATGATGTTCTAAAAATCATGCACCTGATTACATAGACAGAGTTTGAACAGTTGGGAGCTGTTCTCATTTGTACGCATGACAATATTCGTGACCCGCAAAGCCCCGTCACATCCCGTACTGTAAATTAAAGCAAACCTTTTCTCATCCAAGTGAACAGTGATATGTTTCATTCGAAGTTTAGTCAATATCTCCTGACAGAAATGGATGGCAAAGGAATGGGCAAACATTTGTCGGGACTAGAGTCATATTTCAAAGCTGCTGCTCTTCCGCCTTTTTGAAGTAGCGCGTACTTTGTGGACAAATTCCGAAATACTTCGGAATTTTTAGAGCCGAATCTCACTTGCAAAGGCATGTCATTGTCGCCCTTCGATTGCATACATTGCTCCCGAACTTTTCTCCAGATCTCTAGTTCCCTTCTTTCGGCGGAAAAAAATACAATTTGTAGATACATCAACACAGAGACAGAACATCCTTTCGTTATTGCTTGCAATGTGCCGTCCTGAGGATTTTTCATGGCGTACCGAACACCGTTCCTTCATAAACGGTACACCAATAAGACTCACACATCTAGAAATGTTTACAGATGACAGAATAATTTACAGCTTAATGAGGGCGCTCTTCCCTCGTAAACTTGTAAAACATCATGTTCCCATCGACATTGCTGGTTCTTCCTAGTGAATAGCGCTCGTTTCCGTTAATGCGACGACGAGATTTCATCCCCTAACGGCCGTTCGAATAATGCTTTGGATGCATGCCTGACATCAGCCAGTAGAAAGGAAACCTCCAACCGGAATACGACACCTCACTGAATGCCATCACTTCAACAGTCAGCATACGCGCCACCAACGACGGTCCGCTCGGGATGACAAACAGGTTCGGAGGTGTTTGTTTTCTGTTTGTTTCCCTGCTTTTCTGACTGTCGCTATGATTTTTTGGCAACTTCGCTTTTGGCCTGTCATTTATTTTGAGCGATTGAATTTCATCTGTACACCGCTACTTCCTTGAATAAACTGTTCCTGTCGCATCACCCTGTCCGAGTCTTGTCGTTATTTTCGCTTTTCATCAGCTAATAACCTCACCTCTTGCGAATAAGTTTGTGAATTGGTGTCCTTGGACAACTCTTAGGGTAGTATGCGCCTCGAAAGTGAAAGACTTCAACATTTGCCCAAACTTTCCTCAGGGAATTTTTCAACCATTCTCTTTCAAAATCGAGAGTAAAAATCAGGGGTCAGCATGCAAATTTTGGTATTAGAGAAACAAATAACAAATGATAAGATTTACCGATATTTGAAATTCAAAATGGCCGCCATTCCTGTATTAACTCTATAGAGAAAAATAAAATTTTCGAATTTTAAATTTCAAAAAAAAAATAAGACGGTGAAAAAATTTTCTTTCACCAAGTGCTTTAAAATGAACCCCCACAAGTGGTAGATCAGAAAAGAATTGTAAAAGTTTGGGAGTCCAAATATCTGTGCCCGAGCTCGAGGCGCGTTCTACCTTAATGGAAAATAATTGACATGTAACCTTTAACTCGCTGCAGCACGTGAAAAGTGATGTGTATTCTTAGTTGTCTTCATTGTGCATGGCATAACCCGAAGCAGTCCCCAGCTAGATCTAGAGTTGACATGATTTGCGCTTTTGTCTCCACTGTGTGTTTTAGATATTTACTTGTGAGATGATATATTATTCTGTGCGATGATAGACGGTGTACATTACGAAAACCCTCACCTACCTGTAGAAAACATCCAATGTGAGTCTTTCTAACAATGCAAAAAAGATGAGGTTGGAAAAGGGACAACAATTGCCTTTAATGTGAACATGCAACTCCCGTTGAGGACTTTTACCACCCCCCCCCCCTTCCCCAATACCGCACAATTCTGACTCTGTTTCCTTAAATGCAAAGCCGAGGACACAATTTTCGTACCTGTAAAGCATATAACTAACAGAATTACATATATAAAAAAAACCAAGAGAACTCGATCACTCGATGTTTGACAGACATGGAACGTTGATTTTAATTCATTATTTGTGCCTGATATTCAATCAAACGTTACCCCACTAGAATTACCAACAACATGTTTACGACCCAGCGATTGAGCGGGTCGCCGTCTACAAACTTTCCGATCGTCTGTACTCCCCGTACCGCTGATAAAAATATTACTTAGAAAACTTGTCAGGTAAAATACGATGTTCCTGATCCTTTGCCCCCGTTTTGAACAGCCTGCCACAAAGCCTTTCAGTAAATTGTTCCAATCTGTCACGCAATTATACTTGCAGGCAAGGTTTCGAACCCCATATTGTCAAATGATTAACACATTACTTTACATGACGTAGCAACAAATATCATTGATAAAAGTGACTCGCGACAAATCGTCACCTACAGTTTATTAAAATGGTTGCTTCTTAATCATATAAAGCAATATTTAAACATCTTTCACAGGAAAACTGAATTTGCCATTAATCATTGAGACAGTGTATCTGTTCTTTTCACAGATTCTTTTGCTACCATGGACCATTCACGGCTGAGGGAGAGTTTATTTCGTAACCAGACGTACGATAAATCTGTGAGGCCCGTGTATGACCCAAGCACCACAACAAGACTCGAACTCCAATTATTTCTCGCTCAAGTGCTTAACGTGGTATGTGTCCGATGCACATAATATCTACATCGTTTTGGTTGCCCACTTTCTACTCTGGGGTGGACAAAGAGAATGTCTACAGTTGAGAAATTGAAACAGATGAATATGACAATATGAAAATTCATCAGATTTATTTTACTCTGAGAGAGAGAGAGAGAGAGAGAGAGAGAGAGAGAGAGAGAGAGAGAGAGAGAGAGAGAGAGAGAGAGGCTTTGAAAAAAGTGATCTAACGTATACGGTTCGTCGTGACATGACGTCATTTTTATTTTGCAAAAAAGAAATTTTACCAGTGATGTTAGATTCATCGGACGACTCCGCGGAGTTCTGTGCACGTTACTCACATATGAATGCTGTATTGGACATCCTAATCGTTTAGGGAGTTTGGTTAAGAATATATAGTTGATTTGCGTTCAACAAAACTTGCTTAATGGGTTCCAGCCAATACATTACGAATGCAGAAAAATTTGCAAATATCCCCATCAACATTTATAAAACATTTGACCCTTTTTTTTATCTTTGACATGATGGATGTTGTAAGCATTGTATCGGTACCTCTAAGAATATTAATTATATTTGCGTTATTTTCCTGACAGGATGAGCGATTACAGACGTTGAAAATGAATGTATGGCTGACAATTGTAAGTCAAGTCGACATTGTTGAACCTCTTTCATTCAAAAGCGTTTTACCGTACAACGATATTGAACGCTATCCAAGGGGTTAATTGTCAATTAACGAGGTAGACCCCGAGTGTTTGCTCCTGGCTTATCCTTCATGTTAACGTTCTTTTATCTGTTTGTTGTCATTGATTTTTCATGTGAACATTAATTATCTGAACCGTAAACCATACATTGCGATATGCTCTATTATAATTCAAATGTAACAAACGTGGAAAGGGGAAAATGTATCTGAGAGGGATAACGATCTGTTAGGGTATATTCTATTCTTTGTCTACGAGCATGTTATTTTTTAGCCATAAATTAAAGCGTAATTCACACCCCACCTTAAAGATCACGCCAAAACACCGAAACAAATAATTCCAAACTTCTGCATAGAAACGTATGTCGTATGGTAACTTAGATCATTGGGCGAAAGAACTCTCTTCTTCTCCCGATGAGCTTCATCTGATTATGAATTCTCGATGACTTTTCGCAGAGGTGGACAGACGAATTTTTAATGTGGGATCCAGCTGATTATGGAGGCATTGAAAACTTCAAGATCGATAAAGAATTCATTTGGATGCCGGACGTGTGGCTCTACCAAAAGTAGGTGACAATCATATTTGCACCCTGTGAACTCAATTCATTTCTATGGATAACAAGTAACGTCAGTATACTTTTGGATGTTATAATTTCCATAGATTCGATCCTTGTTTTGTTGAACGTCCATGGACATACCCTCTTTCCTCAACGTAAAGACTTGTAAGTTTTAGAACGCTAACACTCATTACCGGCGATCATAGTTTGCTAACAAACACTTTATTGCGAACAATTATGTGAAACAACAGAGAGGTCTGAATGTAAAGTAAGTTTTCCGTCCACTTTGGCAGTGCCGATAACAAGTACGAAGACTTTACACTGAACTCGCAATGCGTCGTTCGAAGCAATGGTCAGGTGTTGTGGGCCGCCCCGGCAATTATCAAGTCACACTGCAAAATGGATGTGTGGAATTTCCCCTTCGATAAGCAATCTTGCAATGTGACCTTTGGACCTTGGTTGCACAACGCTTCGGAAATATATGTCCAAGGAACAGGTAAGTATGGAAGGAGATAGACCAGATGATATTGGAATAAGTTCAAGTAAAAGAAGTGATGGTTTGTAACCCGTGTATACGCACATCATCAAAGGCAAGTTCAAAAGTCTTCAATAGAATACATCTTTTGGTAGAGGTTACGGAACAAGTAAGGATGCCTTTATTAAACAAAGAATATTCCGTCTTTAAGGGAGTTTACAGACCCTATGATTCATGGTGTTAGCAATAGTAGTGATCAGAAACACCAAAAGGCACATAATTTGTCGTCTTTATTTACACAAAAATCACTCAGTAGAAGGTGCACAGAAGCTGTAGTTAAAAAACCCAGTAATTTGATGACTGCTTTCGAAACACTGAAATTTATAGTTGAAATTTGCGCTAAGTGAACTACCGATATATATGTGCTTTTGAAAGAGTAATAGGGATTCGTATCGGCCTAGAGCAATCAGTACTCTTTTTTGCAGAGAAAATGATCGTCGAAAGTCATTGAACCAAATCTTACTCACGAAAAATGACCAATAAAATCGCAAATGCTGTCGCTGTTGCTACCATTACGCTTAAGAGAATATAGAACAATAACATGAAAGCATGTGAAGTTTGTATAACGAACATGTCTTACCGATAATCACTACCTAAATATGGTTTTCGAGTGGCTTACATAGTCCACTGTGGACAGAAAATACTCGAAAATTACAACACGTTCTGCAGAACTGTAGCATTCGCATCCTCTGCATGACAAATCTCTACCGACCCTTTCCTAAAAAATTGCAAAATTAAACACACCCCATTCGCTATTCTCAATCAGGTGACCAATCCTTTTTCGAAGGAGACACCGAATGGCAACTCTGGGAACTAACCACTTTGAACGAGAACGAATCCATACGCTACTACCCGGACTACCCGTACGAAGACTTCTCCAAAGTCATTTATGTCGTCTACCTGAAACGACTTCCCACCTATTATGTCTTCTACCTCATCATGCCCTGCTCGCTCATCTCGGCGTCCACCATTTTGAGTTTTTTCCTCCCGGTCGAATCGGGAGAGAAAGTTGGCCTAGGAATCACTGTCTTGCTGTCTCTGACGGTGTATTTGCTGCTGTTAGCCGAAACACTCCCACCTATGAAGAACAACGTACCTATATTAGGTAAGACCTGACAAAGCTACACTAATTAGCAATGTTTTATGTTGGTCCTCCTACCAACTTTCACTGACCCCATTTGTCTTTCATTGTCTTCGTTTCTTGGTGAAAGCTGTACATTTATATTTAACAGATGCATTATCTTGTTGATAAGGCAGGCACTTGACATGGAAGAATGTCCGAAGTCCAAGTATTACAACTCATGAAAATTACTTTGGCAAACTTTCGACGAACGTTGAACTGAGAGGTGATGATGATGATGATGACGATGTTGTTGTTGTTGTTGTTGTTGTTGTTGTTGTTGTTGTTGTTGTTGTTGATGATGATGATTGTGATGATGATCGTGATCATGATCATGATGATTATGATGATGATGATGACGACGACGACGATGATGACGATGACGACAAATACGACAAAAACGACGAAAAAGAATGACAGCACCGGCTTTGTGAACCCCAAGTTGTAAACATTACCTGTGAATCAACTTCAATCTGCTTTGAACTTGGCTTTGCATATCTTTGAATTTCATTGAAGAACGTTCTCTCTTCTCTCTTTCTCACTGTCAGGTCAATACTATGCAGCCGTCATGTTCTTGGTTTCACTGTCAATTATGATGTCGGTGATTGTTCTCAATCTCCATCACCGAGGACCTGAGAGTCGACCGGTGCCGCCATGGTTACGGCGTCTCGTCCTCGGCAAAGTCGCTCGCTTCGTCCTGATCAGACAGGTCTCGGCCAACACCGATAATAGGAAAATAAACAAACGTGACCAGGCGAGAATTCGCAAGAAACTCGAATTCCACCCGATGATCGATTTCTCCGACTCCTCCGACGGGTCCTTTCGGGTCGGCGTGAACGGGTTTCAACAGGCGAGGCGTCTTGCTAACCACTCTCCGAAGCCAAGGCTCCGGAAGAGTATGCAAGCCTCGGGCCCTGGGGGAGCGGCCAATTCAAAGCCGTTCATCGAAGAGAACATATACTTTTTGAGAGAAATTATTCAAGAGGTGAAGCTTCTCAGGGAGATGTTTGAAGAAAGACAAAAGGAGGACGAATCGAGCTGTGAATGGAAACAGGTGGCGCTTGTCGTGGACAGAATTCTTCTTTTCATCTACGTTCTCAGCACCATCGGATGTATGCTTGTAATCTTCTTACAAATCGAATACGATGATGGGCCGAGTCCATTCAGAAGCAGTATGAACTACATATGGCCCAGCAAGCCATGGCCGACCTCGGCCTGTAATCGCCTATCGCCCTCTAGAGGGCTTATGACGCACAGGAGGTAGATTTTCCGGGTGAAAACGTCTAGTTTTCCTCATGTTGACGGAAATCGTGGGAGGTTCACTTTGCGATGATGGCATGATAATTATATATGAACATCGATTACCTCAACCAAGGAATTGCGTGAAAAAACGGTGACCTACGCAAAATTTGTGCTGTTGAAACTTTCTGACGCGGACATCTGAAAAACAAAATCTGGTTTGACATTCTACCATTATCCAGAGCTGAATATGCAATGCACTTTATCGGTGAATGCCACAAGTGACGCAGTTCATTAAAATAAAATGAAGACAGCCTCGTAATACCCTTTATACGCTATTAAACTTCGAATATTTCAAGGGCGATGATACTAAATTACCAACATGTATCAGAGATATTTACTCATACTTCTAACTTAAAAAATGACATCGAAGCGTTAGATTTCTGAATATGAACACATTAAATTTCACGGAATGTGCCATGACTTCAGTAAAGACACTTCCGACAGCATTACCAAGATTAGTTTCCAGGATAATCGACGTACAATACCGCCCTCTAGTGAAATATATGCAAGAATGTGCTCATTCCTTTACATATAGAAATCATTGCAATACCCTTAGATTAATTACTAAGCTGACTGTTTGAAATCACTGTAAATCGTATACTGAAAGAATACAAAGCAAATAATATTTGAATGCGTTTTCTAATGATTATTATTTAACGACGTATACATGTATCGCTATCAAAAAGACAAGTTTCGTTACATTTAGATTTACTACAGCAGTGGACATGATACTGCATACTACCCTCACCAATTCCCGCGGCGTGTTAGAAATTTCTCCAATGTACGATGTAAAACCGTAAAAGCTCTGAGGCATCACAATCTGCGGCTCGAGAGTACAAAAGAAGAACAGCTCGATATGTCTGCTTGAAATGCCTATTCGTGAAAGTTTCATTTGTAGTGGAAAAGGATTTCGTATTCAAGATACACGCGAACATGTCTGCGAGTGTACATCCCCACGTCCGATGTACATGAAAAATAGCTTCGCATTTGTTATCTGAAAAATCAAACGGATGTTCATTTCCGCACTTTACTTATTCGGAGCGCATTCATTAAATTTATTAGGGTTTTTTTTCTGCAGCCTTCTAAACTTTCACAGTGGAGGGATGTTGAAACAAATGACCGGGGCCTCTTTCGAACGTTTTCACGGTAGTAGATTATATTTATAAAATGCTTTCTAAAAATAACCCTGCATTTTTTTTCAGTAGATCGCCAATACAGTTAAAGTTTACATTTTCCTTCCCTCGTATAAGTATATAATGAAGTATACGTTGCCTAGACAACAAATCTCCCCTTTCTCTTCATGAAACGTACACTGCATGGTTAATCACAAGTAGTTTAGAGTCTAGTATCTCGCAGCAACGGCCATTTCACAAAGGACAATGCCAATTTCTCCTAACACGAAACTTTATATCAAAGTTTTACGACATTTTGCAGGATCGTAGAATTTGAATATGTCTATAACTCTGCGTTAATAAATACTAATATCAGATTAGTCAAAAGTAACTTTATTAAGCGAAGCCTATCCTGTCGGTTGAGGTGAATTTACGAAAAAAAATGAAATGGACAAGTTAACAGTTTAATCATAGACCCTCGAGAAAAACGCCCGTTCATGACCTCAGTATAATATTGCAGCAGTCAACTCTTTTTTTCTAATGTAATACGAAATTCGAAGCTCTTTCATAGTCTCAACAATTTCAACCCGCTTTCTTTAGGAAACTAGGCAGGTTTCTTTCTGCGATACGTATTGAAAATATTGTATCCTGTCAGAGGTCATGACCCCTAGACGTAGAGGTTAAAATAACAAAACAATAACATCGAAAAATAGTTTGCCTTTCTTGTCCCCCCCCCACTTCAATAAATTACTCTGTTGTAAGAACAAATGAACAAATTCAATTCTCAGTGTTGAAAGGGTATGAGTGATCATTCTCCCATACTGTTCAATGAACAAAATATTCTAATAAATAATTTTTAAGCATCGGATATGTATATATTTAAGCGATAGGATGTGAATGGCGTCCCTAACCCTGAGTACAGGTAAGGAGCCGATACGTTTGCTCGGTAAAGATTAATCTTGAATATACAATGCTCTCAAAATTTACATCCTTGTGATAAGTTATATTCAGGGAGCAGAATGTGAATTATTATTTATTTAGACCTGGCAGTGATAGCTCAGATTTACTGTAACCCACTGTGCATATGGTCTCTTAAAATGATGTGAAAATGTCTAACTTTTTGTCAATCTCTCTGTGTTTTTTTTGCTGTTTACCGATACTTGTCAAATGTTCTCAATAAAAGTTGGTTTTATGACTATAAATACCGGTTGGGTCATTTGTGTCATTTTGTGCGTCACTGTATATCTAAGGACCAAACCTGTCCATAACTTGTGTCCAAAGTGTGTCACTTTAACCGGGAATGGTCAGGCGGGGAACTTTTGGCCCTCAGTGAACCCACTGAGCTTGAGGCTAATGAGAGTTGAAAAGACGAAGGCAGAGGGCTAGAAAGGGGTGACGACAATGAAGGGCAAGGGAAAGGCATGAAAACGGGAAGGCATCCAAACAGACAGGCTGGCGGACAGGCAATGCCATGCAGATGGACAAAACAATAACAGGCGTGTACACAAGGGACAACACAAAGGGCAAATCATGACATTATCAGTGCAGTTCAGTTTCAGAAAATAAAGCGGATCCTTGACCTAAGGTTGAGACGAAGAGAGAAGCGTCAGTTAGCGTGTGCCCATCGACGTTTGGTTTCTATTTTCGTTTCATGAAGTATAAGTTATCTGTTTATGTCGTCGTTACAAGTTAGCTGGCCTTCGTTAAATACATTTGAGAGCACCATCCAAAGTTCATAAATGCCAACAATAAAGGAAAACGACATACTTCACAAATCATATGCAAATCATCAATAGCGCCCTCTATGACATGATGACCACGACTCCGATTACATCAAAATGAACTCTTTTTCTCGCGCTGTCCTGAGATTGTAAGGACGACTAGTTAATGCAAGCATTTTGACTGATGTTGCTGAACTTTTCAGGTATGACGTTGAGTTATATTTGCATTTTAAAAGACATGTCTCGTAGTCCCGCTCCCGAGTAGATGAAGGTTCCCTTACATATTTATGGCACTGAAATAAGATATTTTTACATACAGTTAGCATTTATTATGTAGATGGTGCAGTTGATCCAAATACCAAGTAATTAATTGTCTAAATGCCTATCTTGAGTTACCATCTCGATATGTTGTTCATGACAGCTGTATATGTTACACCGTACCATTTTTCTTATCATACAAATTAAACGATCGCAAGAGGCTCGTGTGTAATAGATTCGAAGTGCCTCCGCTTCTATTAACGGGCATAAAGTGATATCTTTAGCACTTTTCTTTGCTTGTTTCTTAAATTGCTCGCTGTCTTTTAAATTCATATAGAAGTACAAAACTACAACTTTCAGGTTAGATAGTAGCTGATTGATAGATAAATGGTTTAACAAGTATCTAACCTATGTAAGAATCATAACATTGTGTAATTTATTCCTGTTTGTAAATAGTGTTGTGATTACGTGTTTGATTTGTTGTGCATTTTAGTCCCCACGGACACCGTCCGGGGGGACTTATAGGTTTGGTCATGTCCGTCCGTGTGTGCGTCCGTCCGTGCGTCCGTCGTCCGTCCGTTCACGCAGATATCTCAGACATGCCCAAGTCAATTTCTTTCAAACTTTGCACAAGGATAGTACCCTACCCCATACAGATGCACGTCGATTTGTTTCACAATGCGATCAAATTTGGCCGTGTTAGAGGACTTTTTAGTTTTCATCTCCATAGACTCCTATGTATAAGGCAGTCTCCATAGACTCCCATGTATAAGGCAGACCATAGACTCCCATGTATAAGGCAGTCCATAGACTCCCATGTATAAGGCAGTCCATAGACTCCCATGTATAAGGCCAAGAAAAATAAAAATTTAGTTTCTCATCGTATTCATATTGCAAAAAGGATGCAGTGACACAGTTTTTAGTCCCCATGGATGAAGTCCAGGGGCTTATAGATTGGGTCATGTCCGTCCGTGAGTCCATCCGTTCACGCAGATATCTCAGATATTTTGACAAAATGTCACGTGACCTTGGTGACCTTTGACCTCAAATATATATATTTGTCCATAACTCAGTAACCACAAGTGCTACACCCTTCATATATGGTATGATGGGACAGCTTATGACGCCACATATTGTACCTCATTAATTATGCACATATCTAATTTTGAGCAAGCCAATCGAGCTAGAGGTCTGATTTTTGGTATATAGGGATAATTTAGCAATACAATTTTTTTGACAAAATGTCACATGACCTTGGTGACCTTTGACCTCAAATATACATATTTGTCCATAGCTCAGTAACCACAAGTGCTACACCCTTCTTATTGTATGGTATGATGGGACAGCTTATGACGCCACATATTGTACCTCATTCATTATGCACATATCTAATTTTGAGCAAGCCAATCGAGCTAAAGGTCTGATTTTTGGTATATAGGGATAACTTTGCAATACAATTTTTTTGACAAAATGTCACGTGACCTCGGTGATCTTGGACCTCAAATATACATATTTGTCCATAACTCAGTAACCACAAGTGCTACACCCTTCATGTATGGTATGATGGGACACTTTATGACGCCACATATTGTACCTCATTAATTATGCACATATCTAATTTTGAGCGAGCCAATAGAGCTAGAGGTCTGATTTTTGGTATATAGGGATAACTTAGCAATACAATTTTTTTTCAAAATGTCATGTGACCTTGGTGACCTTTGACCTCAAATATACATATTTGTCCACAACTCAGTAACCACAAGTGCCAAACCTTTCATATATGGTATGATGGGACACCTTATGACGCCACATATTGTACCTCATCAATTATGTGCATATCTAATTTTGAGCGAGCCAATAGAGCTAGAGGTCTGATTTTTGGTATATAGGGATAACTTAGCAATACAATTTTTTTTCAAAATGTCACGTGACCTTGATGACCTTAGACCTTGATTATACATATATATGCATAACTCAGTAACCACAAGTTCTATAAGCTTCAATTTTGATAGGATATTAGACCTTCAGATTTCACATCTCGTACCTCATTTATTATGCACATATGTATTTCTTGGCTGGCCAACACAGCTAGAGGTCTGATCTTTTTTCCCGATTTAGAACCATAACTTAGACATGCCTCTTGTTATAAATTGGGAAAAATGACATAAACCTATGTGCCCATAGATGTGAACTTATACACTCCAGCGATACTTTTTAATGACCACATTTCCCTGCCCCATCAAGACTAATACTCTTTTACTAGTGGGGACTATGTCATTGACAATGACTTGTTTTTTGTGTGTTGTAAGAGGTTTTGATAAAGCTCCAGTATACTTGAACTGTGTATGTATTTACCATTATTTTCGTTCCGTTTGTTAAAGAAACACTTCATGTTCAACGTACGAACAAAGCCTGTACGTGTGTAATGTTCGATGTTGCCGTTGACAGTTGAATTCAAGTCTGGACCAGAATTAATTCTCTAACAATATAATTGCATATTTACTCGATCCATTATGCTTCGAAAAATAACAATTAGTAGTTTAAAGTTAACGTAAGGAGTATTTGGTTGCCACAACAAATATTGTTGATTATAAATGTTAAATAATTTCAGATAAAGAGACATAGTTTCCTGTATGAGATGATACCGTCACATGCTAAAATGTGTGGCTTTGCATGTTTTTAAGCTTCGATATAGTGCTAGTATGAATATTAAGTTTTGCAAAACCAACATGCAGAAAGTATACTTTCCCTTCATTTCTTTCTTTCGTTGTCCTATAGTTATAAGACGTGTTTGTCTCTGTGATTTACATTTTGGCAAGACTGAGAAACACTCAGATCACACTCCAAAATGTTGCAAATCAAAATAATTCTAGGGGGTATATTTGCTTTATAAAGCTTTTCGGGAGCCCCTAAGAAAACGAATGTCTTCACATGGGTATAGGTTGGTGCAAGTGCTAAACAGATGATGTGCCATTATAGCAGCTACAAAATTGTCTGTTATGTTCGTTTCGACATCTTAAAATCTAAGATACCTCTATTTAAGAATGCTGGGTAGTTTGAGAAAATAAGCTCACGTTTTGTCATACGAGATGCAAAGTTGCCCCGTTAGGCGTGTTTCTCGTCAGAACAGGAGAGTCTATGTGTGTTTTCAATTTCAGGGCTCGCATGGGTGATACCACATTATAGAGAACTTTCAATAATCAGAAACAGACAGCGGGATTCTTGTTCATTTCGTCGGTCAAAGTATCGGTATGTTGAATTGAATCGTTTTCTATTGCTGCCCTGATAGCACTTACAAATGAACTGAATTTTCGTTATTTAAGAGAAGCACTTTAAACTATACACCTCTGGCTCTGAACGCTGCGGTATTATTTGCCAAGAAACAGCGGTTCGGCCGTCCGTAACAAGATGTTCATCTATTTCTCAAACAAGATGTTAGCAGTGAGAGAAACATGGCGTACCAGAGTTGACAACATATCGACCCAACCTTTGCCCCTCGGTACAAGAGATTTAATTTCTTCATAATGTTCAACGACGATCTCATCGTTGGAAGTTATGATCAAGCCATACCTCCCACCTCTGTCAACCCAGAGTCGAATTTCGAAATGCTATTTTTAAGAGGGAATGTAAATTACAAACACCGGTATTTTACGAACATGTGTCACACTGAAGCCTTTTCGTTGTGCCTTGAGAGCTTTGTGCCGATTCTTCGAGTACGTGAAATATGGACCATGACGAATTTAGTCTCTGGCTGACTCTCTGTTCCACGTCTTGCATTTTTATTCGGGAAGCACATGAGCGTTTTACAAACGCTTGTATATTTGCATTAAGTCACGAAAGACGTAGCTCACAGAATATTTCTGATACAGGATTAGAGGAAATGTGCTGGTTCTCTTAAGTAGGTGCCAGTTTTCTTAAGAATAAACTTGGAAAATAACAGAAATGCCACCATTAAGGTGGTTTGAGCATCGAGAATGAAGAACTTAAACTATTGCTCAAACTTTCCGTATGGAAGATTTAAATCCTTCCATTCAGAAATAAAAAATAACAATAAGTAATCACAATGCAAAAGTTGGTACTAGAGAAACAAATTACCCGATATTTACCGACACACGAAATCCAAAATGGCCGCCATCCCTGTGTTAACTCTGTCGGGGAAAATTAAATATTCGATTTTCACAAAAGGTAAGCCGATGAAAGATTTAGTTACTCCATGAAATTCATAATTAACACCCACAAGTGGTAGAGAGAAAACAAAATAGGTGTAAAAATTTGAGTGTCTGAATATCTGTCCTCGGGGCGCATTAATTTGATTCATAGGCAAAGCTAAACATATGCTGAATACTATGTGTGTATGGCTTTAGTATAAAAACACCCTGGCCAGCTTGAATCCGAAATGAAAATTGAAAACTAAATGAGCTTTGACGTATCCATTTCAGGATTCCGTCTTGATGACAGACTAATTATCTTAACGTAGGGTTTGAACTTGCTAGGTGGAGTGTTAATTCTGATACCGTGTTAAACCAGTCAGAGGAATGACAAGGAGAGAACAGTTTAAGCCCAGTCCATGAGAAAACAAATGATTGACCGATATAATCGTTTCTCCTGATGCCATAGTTGAATATGCATATCATGTGTTTCGGGGATGTATTTCAAAGCACATCTTGTAACCAAATTTGCTTGCCAAGGGTGTTTACTCAGGCAGGAATCGTCCCTCCTTTGGTTTTGGGGACTATGCTACGCTCACCTAATAAAGCCATGCGGACCGTGACTTGTCACATGAAGAAATGCCGATATACACTGAAACCTTCACCTGTCGAAATTAAACAATATGTTTCCGGTCAGTGCGCTCTTGAGAGTCTGAAGTTAGAGCAGGCATTTTGTGATAATAAACAGTCATTTCATTACCGCCATCGTCCGACAGTTCCAACGAATTGTAAATGGACATTTTGGAGACTCGTGATGTGATGTGATGTGATGTGATGTGATGTGATGTGATGTGATGTGATGTGATGTGATGTGATGTGACGTGATGTGATGTGATGTGATGTGATGTGATGTGATGTGGCGTGGTGTGATATGATGTGATGTGATGTGATGACCGAAGGTATTGTACTTTCCATATAAGTCCTTGAGGCAGTACCTGCCTTTTGAAAGCCTTAAATTATGCTACAACTTTCAACCATTGATTTCCGTAATCAATAAAAATTCATGGGTTGGTCATGTGCAAAATTTGATATTAGAAAAACAAATCAACCAAGTATATCTACCGACACTTGAAATTCAAAATAGTCGCCATCCCTGCGTTAGCTCTGCGGGTTGTTCACAAAAATAACCCGGTAAAACTTTATTTACTCTATGAGCTCCAAAATGAGCCCCAATGAGTGGTAGATAAGACGAGTATTGAAAAGGTTTATATGTCCCCGAGGCGCATTCTACCTTAAAGGTATACAGTCACCTGTAATCTAAATATGCCCATATATGGTCAACGTTCCTTTGTATTCAAAATACCCATGTGAGGGCGCTGTTTTTAAAAAGCGGCCACCCGCTTAAAATCTGTGATTGGTTAGATTTCCTCTTTCCATGGTAACTGTGGCAAAATTAGAACAGGTGACAGTATACCTTTAACACAACATACTGAGCGACAGCCATTGGGAATTGACAACGTGAATAACACAGCGCGGTGACAATGAGTTCAGTAGACCACGCGTCACGCCATTTTGAAAACTCAGTATCGACTTTCCGAGTCATTAGAGGATCTCAGCATGCCCGGCACTATACCCTCTGAATTCTCTCCTTGCGTACGTCATTTTCGACCTGAGCGTAGATTTACTTTTCAATAATGTCTTTCGGCAGCTTGCAATGACCGCCAGGAAACAAGCAATGTTTCGCAAACAAAACGGCGAACGCACCTGCGCACCACTGGCGTGACGTTGTAGTAACTATCTGCGTACCCGGACGATATACTACGTGTGGTTTACACATTCAAAGATGTACTACTGCGCGTTCTGTTTTGCACTCACAACTCAATGTTAATAAATAACGTACTTCCATTGTATTCAGTTGTTTTACACATTTCTATATCAACATTAATTTGCTTTCATTTTCCCATAACGAGACACGTGAGAATATCTTCAATGTGCATGAACCTAAAAGGAAACAGACAAAACAAAGGGGAAAAAAGACTTTTCAAAAGTGTTTTTTTTTTCACTTGTGCGCCATAGTCTAACCATTACTCGTTTCAACTCCTTTGTATTACTTTTTTGTTGGGAGCTTTCAGGTAAACGGCATTCCAGAGTCTGGTTGCGATACTTTGCCATGGTCGATGACTCGAATAAAACAAAATACTAAATATGCACTGCAAATTATACTGTGCTCTCGACTATCGAATAAATTCCATTGGTCGTGTCTGTGTATTCATCTATGTATGTATCCGTTTACTTTATGTAGCTATCTCTTTTATTTTATATATCCATGCACACATTAAAACTTTTAAAACATACCAGTTCTCGGGATCCGAGTCTATTACTTACAAAAACAGACATCCACATATTTAGCTAGCTACCGAGATAGCTAGCTAGCTATGCGTCTGTCTATTGTCTGGTAAGCTAATCGGTTGCCGGTCTGTCAGTCTGTTTTTCTGCTTGTTCGTTCCTCTTTCTATGCGAAGATTTCTCTCTGTACATATGTGTGTCCATCATTTTCGGTTTTAAAATTCTCCTATATTCGACATAGTGCATGCGTGCCAACTGGAATTTTCGTTGGATGGCAATATTTGCTGCCGTGGTATGATAAATACTTGTCCAACGTGTTGGTCTCTGTTGATGATAGTTGTTGCGCCCACTATGTGGAACCACCATGATCTGAACTATGTAATGACGCCAACAGAGCGCGACAGTATCTCCAGCTAATATTTTCATTTTGTTTAGCGTTGTTATTGTGCGTTAGCTTTGTCGCACCTCGGCGTATGCTATGCAAGCCTGCACACCCATCTCCTCATCGCTTCCATGTAGTTTATAAATTATGTTTCAAATTCTAGAGATAGCAAAACTTTAGAAACAGTCCTTGATGAACGATAAACCGACGTGCATGTTAAAGTGGAAACTTGGCGTCGTAAAATGCCAACATGTAGGCGTTTGCGCCCACGATAGTCACTATATATTCTGTGACTGTAGCATGTTATACTGTCTCCTTAAATATGACGTTTCTTGCCAGGTGCCCTTATCTAATGTCCTGATGCGTGCTTTCTATCATTTGTGAAATATTTTTGAACACCAACCGCTGTGACAAGTGTATGTCTTCACAGATAAAGTTGCCAAACAACGATACGATTAACTACAAAATCTTAATAACTTATTTGATACATATTGCCATAAATTAAACTCTAAAATACCGGTATGATACCATTGAATTGGCAATCCTGGGTATGGTGACAATGGTGCAAAATGTATCGAAATTGGATAAGAATAAACATTTCTGACGTGCGACATAAGTGAATGTTTACAAACGATAACTTTCCAATCAAATGACAAAATCGTTCTTTCCTCAGAGAGTCAGGAATACGAATATTGCATCTGCAAAAGGATACGTGCCGCACAGTCCGGTGATTGCTCAAAGAACGTTGAACTTTTACAGTTTGAATAATATGTATGGTGCAGCTGTCGATGACATAACTTTCTCTCTTGTAGAGAGAAAGATTGGTACATATCAAGTTGACAACAGTTATCGAATGTTTTGATGATTAACGTGCATGTATACCACAAATTGATCTATGGTTGACGCGTGCAAGTACTTTAACCACAATGAAACCGCAATTCTGTAAATGTGAGTCAGCATCATACGTGTATGTATGTATGTATGTATGTATGTATGTATGTATGTATGTATGTATGTATGTATGTATGTATGTATGTATGTATGTATGTATGTATTATGTATGTATGTATGTATGTATGTATGTATGTATGTATGTATGTATGTATGTATGTATGTATGTATGTATGTATGTATGTATGTATGTATGTATGTATGTATGTATGTATGTATGTATGTATGTATGTATGTATGTTGATGAATAGATCGAGGCAAATGGATGGAAGGATTAATAGTTGGATCATGGATGGGTAGGTCGGTAGGTAGGTAGGTAGATAACTAGGTAGGTCGATAGGCAGGCAGGTAGGTAGGTATATGTGTTGGAGAAATGATTGATAGATTTTTGTAAATCTATGATATGTTTCGGTATAGATGTGCATATCGATGCATAGATTATCGCATAGAAATACTGGTATATTTAATAAAAGAATCGATGGACGGATTTATCTATATGTAGCATATTACCTTTGATGTAATCCTCATCTGAATGTATGCGACAGTATCTTCCTTTGGATTTTAGTATGACCCGAGTTTCTACAATATAGTACATACACGTTTATTCGCAATACTTCTCTAAAACTGAATCACAAACTGCAAGTTCTCCCTTTTTCAGAATAGTGAAATCATAATGAATATGGCTACTGTCAATCATTGAACTTTTGATCTCAACACGTTAGATTTTAGTCACTGAAATTTTCGGTTGCACCACTACAACCTTCGTCAGCAGAATAACCAGAATAAATTGCCAAAAGTCTACGACCTGATTTTGATGTCACCTGTCCGAAAGGTCAAGGCATTGAGATCGAGTTATTCTGCTGACGAAGGTTGTAGTGCTGCAACTGAAAATTTCAGTGACTAAAATCGAGCGTGTTGAGATCAAAAGTTCAATTGACAGTAATCAGCTACCAACACAGATGAATTTCCATGCAAAAACGAATATGGTTGTGTGATGATTTTATATCTCATATTTCAGGAAAGGCATGGATCCTTCCGATGATGATGAAAATTAAAAGTACTGATGTTTTCGAAACAGAAATTACAACATTTGAACTAGGCCTCGGCGCTCTACAAACAATAAGTTCAGTAAAGGGGAGAGACAGGCTTACACATACGTTATATTTTTAAAACAGTCAAGTTGACAACAGTGAACCGTGCAACAGTCTGCAAAAATGAGATACTTTATATCGATGGTCCAGCTGCCTTTAGAGCTTGCCAAGCAGATGGAAATGAAAGGATTTGAACCTCTGTAGAATACTGAGAATGTAAGCACTCTTCATCTACATCTGGACAGCATCCCATGGCTATTGGAACTTATTTGCCTTTGAAACGTGAGCGAAAACCCAAGTGATAGTCTTGTTGATTCACAAATGCACTCGTCTCTGACAAAGTGACAAGACGTAATAATATTTGGTGCTTTGCAAATACAATCAATCTATTTTATACAAACGTTTGTCGTAATTACCAGGCAGGAGCAAAATCCTTGGCTATCGATTTTCCTTCACTTGGCATGCGTACAGTGGTTAGTTTTGTAAACGTTGAAAGACATGCTATTTATAACACCATCTTAAGATTCTTGCAAGAGGACTTGGCGAATTGATACATTACACCATTAACGTTAAATAACGTTCCTGTTTGCTTTTACTCGACACCATAATTGTTGGATCAATTACAGCAGATCAATTAACATCATCTTAATTGGAAATGGCTTCTTCATATCTTGAAGCTGACTGTAAGAATTACCTGTTGAGGATAGAAAAACAGTAATCTGCAGACGTATCCAAGAAATTGCCCGAGGGAAGCCAATATTTGCAATAGTAGTATTGTAAATCTATGGCTCTATCCTGAATAAAAGTTACATGCAGTATTGGCTACCGTAGTATTCACAAAATAAACAAAATGTATAACCAGATTTGCTGGTTGTGCTTCGAAAAACAACAATTTGCATGAATGAACACTAAATTAAGTCTAACTCAGGATATTTACGATGTCAACAGCTTGAAATGAAATGAAGCCGTTATTCGTTTTGTTTACGAAATCTAAACGTGAAAAAACTTGAACCGACAGAGATAAGGGGAAGACAAAGTCTTTTTGTTCTATCATAAGACATTGGAGTATCTTTACTCTGAAAAGAAAAGCTGGATCAATCACTTTCCATCAAAGATTGATGTTACGGTCTGTCTATCAATGCAGAATTTTTTTCTTTCACGTCGATTGTGAATATTCCGCTCTACAAGCCAGTATACATCTCCCTCTTTATGCCATTACTTACGTCATATGTCACGTGAGACATGATGCCATAGACGTCTGCTCCCACACTTGGCTGTTGTATTAGATGATTAGGCTATTAGGTAATACCATCGGTGCAGTATGGAGTCTATGCATGAACCGTACAGAAATGGCCTAAACTTAATTGCGTAGGTAATTCGACGGAGAAAGATTCCAGTGAATTCGTATGTCTGGTATTACAGACCACTCGTCAATCGCTCTCAATGGCGTACTTATCAGTGGTGAGCGTCGATTGTCGCTAACGATTACGGCTTCGATTTGAAGTACATGTCATCATCGATCTCATCATCGTCGTCATGGGAACGATTTCCCTCATTGTCATTTGATAAGCTACCAATCATTGCTTATGCAAACATATAGTTTGTATTCATTATGGTGCCGACAAGTCATTAGCGTGATACCCAGAATTGCTTATGAGCAGTATATTGCAGAAAATAACAATATGTAAACTTTAAAAATGTCCATTGCATTGCTGATCAGTGAGTTCATTCTTTAGATATTATATCTAGTTTACAGCAAAAACTATTTTAGAAATTGGCATTTCTCTTCTTACATCATATCCATGCATACAGTAAATTAATGCATTCTAAATCAGGTATTTACTTCTCATTTTGTTTGATTGTTTGTGTGTTGTTGTTGTTGTTGTTGTTGTTTTCCTTGATGTTCCTCTCAGCCCTGCCCTTTTTCCCTCTCAAGAACTTCAACAATGTGAAAGACGATCCTTTGACGAGCACTGGCAATTATCAATTCTGTAATTTATAGACGGTCATGAGAGCCGATCGAAACAACTTTTCTGCTAACGGTCACACACTTAAAAGTCAAGAATAGATTTAAACATATAATAATTTGTATCCGTTGCGCCCAGTTGATACTTTAAAGACCCTGACAGTATCTGCTTACAGCCTTTATTTAATATTCAAGCTGCAGTTTTCTGTGCAGGCGGTTTATACATGTACGTGACTCAAAAGCTATAAGGGTCTCTGATTGTTCAAGGTGGATAGATTTGAAGAAATCGCTCTATTTCGTCAAACAATCGAAAACGAATATAAACTGATAGGCTAGAGCTTTGGTTACTTAATACTCCAACCCAACCATGCCCATTCCCGTCTTGAGGGTGAAACCAAACAATGGAAGACAACTGGGTTAAATCAAAGTTTGGAGAAAACAGATTCATTAAACAGATTCATTAATCAAGGTTAAAATTAGTTTTGCCATTGTTTTGATATTTTACATCGTGTGAGTGATGACATCTACAAATATCGAATCACTATCAAATCTTCTTCATTCGTACACGTGTGTCGTGCGTCACAGAGTAAACGGAGGAAGACGCTGAAAGATACAACACTTCAAATTGGTATAAAAAAATCAAGTTGCACGAAAATGAAAAAAAACTCATTTGCATTGATCACTATTGTCACTTGACCAATTGCATTACCATAAAGCGATCTTTACCGCGCAGTAACAAACCTGACGTTGGCAACGTAAATCAATTCTTTACAACTCTTTTTAGGTCGATGTTCCCAATCACTTGCTTCTCTTATTTCACGTTTTGATTACTAAACCAACGAGATAGATTCAAAATTATATTAAAGAAGAGCGTAGACTCACATAAAACAAGGTCAAGGCAAAAGTTAGGACTGCCATAAAAACTGCAACAAGGTTGTATCAGTTCCCACAAGACAAGGCTTGCTTCGTGATGCCAGTCTATGTATAGTTTCTATGTCGCAGAATGTTTGGCAAGCTATACTCGGCGGCGGCCTCGGACTGCCTGTAGCCAGTGGCGAAGTCACGATGTTAATTACATACCTTGATTGAATTGTTATGGTGTTGCCAGGACGTTTCTTTGAAACTCGCCGTGGTTCCGTTACACATCAACAGAGAGTTGTAAAGTTCAACGTCACAAAGGTATAAACTAACTGACAGGAAATGGACAAAATCGTTTCACTGTGGATGACCGCACATTACTTTCCAATCTCTTGATTGGTTGAGCAAACACTTCCATCTATCGACAGTCAATGAAGATCGATCGGTGAAAATTTCTCTTTTGAAAAAAAAACACAACTACAACAAACTCGCACGAAAATAACTTTTAATAAACAATAATCCACTTTCGGTTTATCAATCAATGATCCACGTCAGTAGATAGGGATATTTTCTTGGGGAATAATAATGCCTCTGGCGTGAAATTGAAAAAATACCTTTGAATGTTCCGAGTTTCTTTCAGGACCAATAGCTGTCTTCTTCCGGCATTGCAGAATGTAACGCTGATAAAATTGTCAATTAAAAACCTGTAATAATTGTTAAAAAAGTGGAAATGTTTTCCTTTCATTCGCATTTCGCCCAAGTGATTTGTATTAATTACAGGGTTAAAGGTCAAGAAAGTCACGTCATTTTATTTTCGCTGAACGGAAACTGGCGTTAGGGATGAGTGTGGTGATTTATTGAATTCCGCGAGGACGGATAGTTGAGGCTTAAAACTCTTTGCAGGAAATCGCCAAGACACTTTCGAACTTTGGCAAGGGACTGACGCGAATTAATCAACACGAAAAAAATGAGCGTGGCGACTGGCCTTGCATATTTTGAACAAGTCAGGTGCTTTAAGGAGTGAGCTAATTGTTTTAAAAATTACATCTACCTCCAAAGGAAGGAAAAGTCTTCGATACAGAGTTACAGCTTCGTCTAAGATTAACCATAACTGTTTGTAAATTTGACGTTTCTCCCGCTTATGATCATTATCATTGCTCAGCTCGAAATTTCAAATTACGAACATTTGCAGTCTGCAATTGAAACTAATCGAAAATATCTCCTTTCTTGAACTATGGCTCTTTTTTATAATAAACTTAAATACAGATGATTTTTCGGAAAAGGACAGCATACAACAAACGCAGTATAAAAAGGCACAACACAAATTACTTCAAGTACAAAGTAATAATTTCTGTTACTTAAGTTCCATGCATCTCGCAATCTTCAGTCTGACGATTGCACTCAAGTAACAGATATTATTACTCTGTACTTGAAGTAATTTGTGTTTTTATTATTAGCTCTGCTTTTAGCATCGAGCACTGTAAAATTAACAGATATTATTACTTTATACTTGAAGTAATTTGTGTTATTATTTTTGACGCGCTGCTTTTAGCATTGCGCAATGTAATTTTCCACGAGGACATTTGCATACTGTGACATATATAATTTATATAATTGTAATAATATAGATATATATATATATATATATATATATATATATATATATATATATATATATATAATGTATGTATGTATGTATGTATGTATGTATGTATGTATGTATGTATGTAATGGCTGCATGGAAGCAAAGGTTTTAAGTATATAATAGAAATAAGAACTGCAAGGGTAAATGTAAGTTAATTGCTATGACTTCTGTCTTTCTTAAACAGTGAAATCTGCATTAAGGTAAATCATCAATGTGAAGGACAGATCACTTAGCAAAAATTTAGCGGGAACTTAATAATGACATAAAGATTAAGGGCAGTCAAACAGGTCAAGGTACGCAGGCTGTAATTAATTTGCAGAGCTAGATACAGTACGATGAATTGCGCAAAAATATCACGAGCACCATTTGTAACAGATGCGGCAAACACGAGCCTGCAATTAAATTATAGAATGCCTACATGTTTTCAACGCCCACAGAAAACCATCGATGGCAGACACCTTGCGTTTCAATTATGGGTAAACAGAACACGTAATATTCGAGATGTCGTTTTTTTAGCGCTGACGGCAAACACGATTCCTTTTCGCAAAGTAGCTCAAAACCCGTCACTGGACATTAACTTCAAAAGTGATGGAGGTCGAAAGTGTATGCAGAGCAATCAATGCGTAGGCTTATATATATCGTTCAACGCCGTGAGTTATTTGTTTGCTTGTTGGACCTTTGTGTATCCGGCATGAGGAGTTTGGATAACGAAAGAGCGTCTAACGACACGTTATTGACTTCACTGCATGTAAATTGGCATAGCTGAAGAAAAAACAACGAAATACAACGGGCCTGAAAGATCAAATTTCTGAGTTTTTAACAGTCTGTAGGTGAATGCCTTTCTTTTAAATAAATTTTCGCTTTTCTTCTATATCTCATTTCAAAGATCAGATTTTCCGTTGCACAGCGTATGGCTTCAATATCATTTTATATGTATTAAAATGTAAATTTATCCACCGCTCACCCTCTTGCACTGTATAATCAATCCGTCATTTAAATTTTGGAGGAGGCTGAGGAAGTTGGATCAGGAAGTTATGTTGGGGAGAGAGAGAGAGAGAGAGAGAGAGAGAGAGAGAGGAGAGAGAGAGAGAGAGAGAGAGAGAGAGAGAGAGAGAGAGAGAGAGAGAGAGAGAGAGAGACAGACAGACAGACAGACAGACAGACAGACAGACAGACAGACAGACAGACAGACAGACAGACAGAGAGAGAGAGAGAGTAGCTCATGCTATATAACTTTTCTCAATTATAGTGGTTTCAGGATGGAACCACTGAGAAAACACCTCTACATACAAACTTACAGCTTGGCATCTGTCGCGACATTGAAGCTTTCTAACAGCGGTTGTATCCAACCTGAGTATATTCGGTTGCTGCGCACGAAGATGTTGCAGAACAGTATCATCTTACGTTATTATGTGGATACCATAACCGGCCCCTTGTACGTGAGGTGTGTAAAAACGTTACCTAATCTAAATGAAAAACATCGGTGTAGAAAGGTTAGTTTACCCTAATTTCAAAGAAGGTTCAGGGATGGTATTATTGCTTTAAAAATATTATGTTACTTTCAAAAATATTTTTTCTGGTCGGTATTTAAAAACACATTACATAAACATCAATAGCTTCTACTGTTCATAAAGTCAACTAAATTCTCAGGCTGTTGAAGGATACATTATACAGTAACTAAATCAGACCTTTGTAGAACACGGACAGTAAGTACAGTAAGAATGGCTATTCACTGAGACAATAGGAAGATTCAATAACGTTTCAAGCATAACCAAATAAAAACTAAATTTAAGCACCTTATAAAGATGATTAGACACGAACACGTTCCTCGATATTGATCATCCATTTTAACTAATGCACACTTTCTATTTGTCAATTGACAAAACTGATGAAAACTATCCACTTCATTTAATTCTCATGAATAATGGTATGGTATCTTATTTCTCATTGAATATTCATGATCGATACAAACGATGTTATGTGCTGGACTCCTGTGAGATGACCTTAGCGGAGACACTTGAACATCACGCGTTTAAAGAGATGTTCTTGTCTGTAAGATTTAAGCTTATGCTGTGTTATTTTTCAGAATTAAATTATTGCATACACAGCCGGTTTGATGCGGACGGAGTCTACAACTTTGTGCTGGCATTTTATCAAATGGGAGCTTCTGTGCACGTAATTTACCGCGTCATTGTAAAGTGCGCATGCACTGTCGTCTGAAATGTTCCCTTTCTGTTCACACGCGGACACTCATGTTTTACATTTTCGGTCAGTCTCAGAAAGCCATGGTTTGAAATTTGATACAGTTTGTCAAATTAATTAATTTGGTGTAGAGTATTCAGACTCACATAATTCAAAGCAATTGGAGTAGGGATAGTACAATTTAATTTGATTCACATTTCTTGATTTTTTTCCTGGATCTCTCAAAAGCCTCGCAGCGTGCAGATATGTGTACATCACATTGGTGCATTTCTGGGTGTTGCAGGTCTATCATAATGTGAATGATGTCGTTCTAAATGCAGATTTCAATCAGGGGGTATTTTCAATTAGGCGTCTTGTTAAACCGAATAGTTTTGTGCTTATATAAGTCCGGAATTCTATATATGGAAGAAATTGTGCTCCAAGTCACACTTGTATTTCCAATATTCCCGAGTTTTTCATGATGCATCTTGCCGATCACTGTTTGAAAGAGACAGATACGACGTTGGTGATAGCATTGTACTGTTCTTGTCAGTCGCATTGTTGAACTCTGGAGAGTTTAGTCGGCTTTTTTTAACCAACAACGTTCAAGAAGTCTTATAGGCACAGAGTGATGACGTAACAAGCGAGTGTGTTTCTATCAAGATCGAATGAATCCAGAGACGGCGCGTTTTGAATTGGACTACAGCGTGGTTAGGAAAAGATTTCTTAATGTAAGGGGTTATAAATCTCTGAGGAAAATTCTTGAAAAGTTCCTCTGAATCATAACTTTCAGACTTTCTCCTCTGGTTTATCAATTCACGCTTTGCTTATTCCTTTACACCCGCAGTGAAACTTGTTAGTCTACGAGGAGGGAATAACAAAATCGTGTGACTATCCTAGGTATTCAAAAACCAGGCACTAGCAGCATTTAAAAAAATTGTCTCTGAACGTTCGGCAACAGAACAAGTTAGTAGGCAAGGGCTCGTGGGTAATATAATACGGACTGTACTGGCATATTAATTAAGAGATAACTGTCAGAGACTATCAAGAAACAGAGTAAGTTTTGTATACTTTTCACGTATTAGAAAGTTTGTGTGTGTGTATGTGTGTGTGTGTGTTCTTATTGAGTTGACGCATTGTAGTCCTTTTGTTATGTTATAGGACATCTTGTCGTTTGATTCTTAACTCAGTATTTCTTCCTTCTCTCATTGAAGGGCTTCCTACCTTTTATTACTGCATTAACCCTTTGAGCACCAAAGTCAATTTCTGTCGCCTTTATAACATATACCCAAGTTATTTTTTTCAGATTTTTGCCTAAACTTTGATAAAAAATTGTAGCCAATAATACGGGTTTTTTTTCCATTTGGTCTAAAATTATCAAACAAACTACAGAAAATTCATAAAAATTGGTAAAATGTTGCACTAAAATTTCGGTGGGAAAAATTATAGCACTCAAATGATTAATGACATCGAAGATCTTTCCTTTTCGCTTTCTTTTGTGTGTGTGTGTGTGTGTGTTTTGACTAAATATGATTGCACTTCTATTAAAAGTTTATTACCTGTAAGTGTAATAAATTATTGAAAATGCGAGTCTTGCGTTCGTCGTTAGTGAAGTGATCAACATGTAGCTACACAGAATCTTTAACTTAAACTTGCCTCTAAATCAGTCTTTAATAGTTTCGTACAATTTTACGAAAACCCTCTGAAACTTGGGTTGGGTCTATTTTTGGATATTATGCTAACTCCATATGCAATGGAAATTGTTCTATAGATAAAAGCTAAGATTACTGACGACGCCACAATTCTGCGCGTCGCAAAAAGGTTGGAATGGCAGGTCACGGGGTCAATCGTGCCATGATCGTGGCATCAGTCGATGGGAAAGGGCTGTTCATCGTATTAAACTGCAACTCTTGTATATGAAACATCTATGGTACAATTTACAAAGAGAAATCCTCGAGATTGGTTTACCATGAAGTCAAAGGAGATCCTGCTCGCGTAAGTTGGAAAGGCGAGTTCGCAAGGATACAGTAGTTCTCATCTGCGATGGAACCGTTGACACTGAGACATTTCTGGAAGTTTGAATTCGTATACCGCAAACTGATGTCGACGATATCATGAATAATGACCAAATCCTTCATTCTCTAAAACAATGCAAGGGGAATGTTCAGATAAACCACCGAGTTGTTTTGCGCTCTGGCAAAGACGCCCCTGATTGGCAAATAATTCCGCGCGAGGTAAATGTAAGTTTTAAAACAGGTGCACACCGTATGGGTGATATCATAGATAAGGTTTGACGTTCCGAAAACCGCTTCACGTCTTCCCTCGTATTACTCCGCCGACCTAAAGTGGCATTTGAAGCATGCCGCCCATTAACATGAAGATACGAACTGTGTTGCCTCTACTACATGGTTTTATTTAGTAGTTCAATTAACTGTTGGATTGGGACTTGCTCTGAATAATCTGCTACGTTTTGATGTTCAAATTGTGTGCCATCAATTTTAGAACCAGTTGCACTGTGTGCGTAGGAGTAAGGATATCATTTCACAGATTCAAGTGGTGAGGCAAAGAATCAATCGTAGTCACCCTTCCACAGACCAATGTAAGTCAGCTTACGTAAGGTAAGATATCCAAGCTCCTGTAACGGACGTCCCATCGCGAAATGTTTGATGGCAATGCTTAGATTTGAGAATGGAAAAGTGTAATTTGGTTCCCGAAAAAGCAAGGTCAATTAAAAACAGCGCGTATAACCAGAGAGATGACATACTTATCCATTATTGGTCACCATGGCATGGCAACCACCCGTCAAATGTTAATGAAATGACACCTGCAAATGAACTGACTCTTTGTATCGAGCGTGTTTGTCTGTTTGTGTGTTCATAGCCTCCTCTCCTACAAGATTAATCGACAAGTATGGCTATGCAATGAACGGTGTCCACTGCCGGGGTTATTTATCACAGCGAGTCGCCTCCGTAATTGTATCTTCTAGACAATTTATCGCAGTGAAATTCAAAGCATGATTAAAAAATATCTGCCTGGTTTATTTCGGTTTGTGAAATTTGAGCAAATGCTCACGGTCGGATGATGATAATGATATCAACGTGACAAAAGTTTTGGTGGCAATAAAAAGCGACTTTATTTGTTTTTGCCACGAATTTGACAACTAGATCTAACGCTTTTTCGCATCTCATATAATACTATAAAATATTCAAGATTGTTCGTTGTACGTCTATCGAGTGAAACGCGGACGAGTTATCGAAAGAACGGTTTGTAGTGTGTTTCTCGGGTCATGAAGTCACGTGATAAGTATGAGAGCCAATTAAAGGGTTGTAAAATTTGTTTTTCAGTCAATAGTTAATACAAATGCGAAAAATTTACAGCGGAAATATGAGCAATGTATGTGAGGCAAACTTCATGATTGTCAGTAATGAATAACAGAATGCATCATTTATTGGACATGTTACACATCACACAATTTTTCCTGTTCTGAAAAGACATTTTTTAAGAAAATGAAGATTTCAGATATTTAACTATCAACCGTTGGTTTTACGCGTTCAACAAATTACACAACACTCGACCTTGTGTCGTTTGGAAACCTTGATCATAGCGAGAACGGCGAGACAGATGAGTTTATCATCCGGAATATACGAGACTTCACGGGATCTTGAGTGGTCGTTGGTGTCGAACAGGATGTTCTTTCGTCATACAATATCAGCGACACGTCATCAACATTTGTTAGACTACACAACTTTCTATGCGAGTCTGAGATTATGCTTGGTATTGTGATGACTACCGTCTGACACATTTTAGAACCAAACCTCGCGAGATCTCGTAGGCTCAGCGGAAACAAAGTCCATGAAATACACGTATCTTATCTAACAGTTATTTCCTTATCGAAATATTGTACCCTGCGTGCTTAACTTTGTGTGAGGCAGGCAATGAAGACAAGTTCATGAGACAGACAGTCGTGGCGTGGCTTGGCGGGAAACTGCTCCTCCTTCTGTCACTCCAATTTGCAGAATTGGTTTATGTTATTATTACTGGCAATAATCAGATTCGACTTAGACGATTGGGACTCTTTGTATTTTGCTGTTTTAATGAGAGTGATCTCATTTTCACCGTAGGCGCCGTAAGTTGCGACAGTACTCGTCACTGATTCGTTGAAAGTGATCTTCTGATAATGCACGTCACAGCAAGGGAATGTTGTTTGGCGGACTTGTGACCAAAACTAACAAAAGTACATTCATGTCGTGTATATCTCGTTAATCAATTGAAAACGTGATTTTTTACGCTCGATATGGCTTTTATATATATATATATATATATATATATATATATATATATATATATATATATATATATATATATATATATATATATATATATGTAATATATATATATATATATATATATATATATATATATATATATATATATATATATATATATATATATATATATATATATATATATATATAGTTGGTTTAAATTTGAAATTTGATTAAAAAAGAAGTTTTAAGATATAAAAAGATGGAAGGATGGGAGAAACACGAATGCTGAGAAAAAGTATGTTCAAAAGTATTGGAGTCGCAAATCTTACAGCCCTTTCTCAATATTTCTCGGTGAGAGTTTGCTTGAGTTAGAGCATATCTGATCATTTGACCTTTATTACGTCATCTTTTCACGATCCGATTGCTCGTGAAATAATTGGTTGTCATCATGAATGCTTGCAGTCACTAAATAGAGACACTGAGGGAGCGAATTTCACCCTGCTGGATAGAAGGGCTGGCGCGGGAAAGCTATCACAAACTTTATGTCATAGTTGAAATGGTAATTAATCAAAGATAAGTGAATTAAACCAATATACCTGAAAGAATTTAATTACATAGACACACCTTGGTAACCTTTCAGTTTACTTTGAATCAATGAATCTTTGCACCGTTTGCCAATATCACCGGCGATTCCTGACATGATAATATGCAAATCAATTCATTCTCACGTGACTCTAGTGCGTATTTTATGTTTGTGTTGAAGTGAATCCGGAACGTTTTTACGTTTGACGCATGCATGCAAGGCAAGGCCAGTACTATGCCACAGGGAAGACTTGGAGAATTTCGCATTCAGTCGACGGAAGGCTGAAAGTAATTACCGCATCCATAAAACGATCAGGACAAATTTTAAATGCCAAATTTGACATGGTCTTGGGGTTTTATAGCGCAAGTCGCTAATCCGATCGGAGATAGCAGACGCCATTAATGCGGGATAAGCCAGGCCGATATCTCCATTTCAAGAGCACGAGGTAGTGTAAGTGAAATTCTTCAAAGTCGATTTAAGCTATAACCTCACAGACCTTAGTAAAAATTACACATCACAGCACATAGTCTGTTGGCTATATTCCTGGATGAAACGTCGTAAATATTTGCACGAGAGCGAGAGAAAAAAGTAAATTCCTTTGTCGAAATTTAAGTTCGGTGACTAGTATTCTCTGTGTTTTTGCAGGTTGAACACAACTGTTCTGTAAGAAGTGGTTGCATTTTGACCCTAACATTGACGTCGCAGCTGAGTCCATGAATTCCCTCCGACGCGACTTCTGCCAAATCTCGTATCGGGTTGCGTTGTCTGTCTCTCTCTCCATCCGCGTTAGTTGATTAGTAACAGTTCATTTACCAGCCTCGTCTTGGTTACGGCGGATTCCTGTCGCTGCAAGCTTTACGTGTGCACACGCCCATCTATGCAGGCAGAGAGATCACTCAGAGAAAACATCGAAGGTAAAACAGGAATATTTTCTGGAAAGTGTGGACGGCGTTCGCGACTGGGAAACTTACACGCACAGCCATTGGAGCTACGGAGATTCGAGAAATTGGAGGCGGAATACGCCACCATTGTCCGCTTTGGAGCAATTTTGCTCTGCGCATTTTTTTTCCAGAAGCATTTTGCCCAGCGACGGATTTACACCTCCCTTCGCTGTGATGGCATAGAGCAGCTGCTCGAATCGCCCGAGGACGACAAGTCTCCCGTGAATTTTTCTCCCTTTTTAACAGTCGCCACTAAGGAAAGTTATGACAGATATTTCAAGGAAAGTAACGCGAGGCTGGCAATTTCTGATCACTGAATACAAAACATCCACGGTTCTCCATCATCACAACGGAGTGTCTCTATACAGCTGTGGTGTTGGTGTCACGGGAGCCAACGACCAACTTTGGGGGATCTCTGTGATACTCAATGCATGCGGTGCTTCAATCTGCGAAGTAATCGAATCATCCCGGATTTGTTTGTATTAGAAAACCCCGGCAACAATCGATCACACGCGAAGGTTGCTCTTCGTCTCTTTCGTCTTGTACTTCTCTCACCCGTCGGATTACGGAGCAAGCGGGAATCCTGTCGCTAGATAGTCGCTCTTGCCATTTCTGAAGCCAAATTGACGACTCGCTAATCTCGGAACCTGCAGACGGAATTTACACTGACGAGATATTTTTTGATATCGCACCACCAGGATTTTTTCAGATGAAATAATGATTTGTTTTTGCAGTGGCAGATGTGATTGCACTAGTGTGACACTGACAAGGTCTTACAGACGACAAGACTAGGAGGAATTATCAAGACTTTGTAAAAACGTGAATAGAAGCAATCAGAAGCCTTCAAGGAGCCGCTACGATAAGTCATGGCAGGATTCGCGGGCATTGTTACACTCATCCAGTTTGTTATTGTTCTACTTCCTTCAGGTAAAACACGTTTTGTGTATGCATGTCTTTGCAGGTTTCGGTTTGGATCTTTTCGCACATGTGTAAAATATCAGGGTTATTTTTTGAACTGGATGAAATCGGTTCATTTATGGATAATGAAGTGCGTATCCATGAATTATGCGACCTTTGACTGTAGATAGATGTACACTTTTGCAAATATTTTCATCAGCGTTTGTGTATGTATGTATGTATGTATGTATGTATGTATGTATGTATGTATGTATGTATGTATGTATGTATGTATGTATGTATGTATGTATGTATGTATGTATGTATGTATGTATGTATGTATGTATGTATGTATGTATGTATGTATGTATGTATGTATGTATGTACGTACGTACGTACGTATGTATGCTATGTATGTATGTATGTATGTATGTATGTATGTATGTTAGAATTGTGCGATGTTTGTATCAAAAATATTTACTATTTTAGCCCATAAAACAATTTTACAGAACATCATAGAAGGGTTTTGAACAACATCAACATTAACTTGGTATGTATTGTAGCCGGTTACCTTAGTGTTATGTCTGCTAACAAGGCAGAACCAACCATCAAAGTCTCCGGGGGACATACTGAGAAATGAATCTGCTCGGCAAACCTCTTCATGCGTACGTTTTTCCGGTCTTATCTATAACCACCGGTGCTTCTACTGCCATTTGGAAGAGAAAGGGGTTACAAACACGGACTAAAAGCCTCGTTTACGTCACCTCAGGTACTCCAGACTACTGCTGCATTGCTCACCCTGGGTCTGTTGAGTTGATTTTTATACAAGTATTGGAGCAAAGCGTAGATGTGTGGATTCGTCTGAGAAATCAGGGATTGTTGAACTTATAAATTAACCAATAAATTAGACAGGTGATTTATTTTTATTGACACTGCATTTGTACGAGACGCCGAATGTAAAATAATTCATTTTCACATCACAATTTGACGCTCATGAATATAAATATATATATATATATATATATATATATATATATATATATATATATATATCTAGTATACATAGACATGCATACATACATACATACATACATACATACATACATACATACATACATACATACATACATACATACATACATACATACATACATACATACATACATACATACATACAAACATACAAAAATTGTCAACGAATACATCTCATTTGTCCCCTGAAACGTGTATAGTTAAAGACGTCGTCCAATTTCATTAGAAGCTACGTGGAATCCTGTGACAGGGCAATTACATTGAAGTGCAGCATAAAAAGGCGAAGACCCTTAATGTGGCAGATAGTACAAGTGATAATCAAGTCTATTACGCTTGTGACACTTGGGCAAGAAGGCGAAAAAGAAAGAAAACTCGAGGCCCTGTTAGACCGAATCAGGTTCGAGATTCTCCGTGTGTCACTACAGAAATGTCAAAGTGTACCGTTCTAGAGTGGTATCGACGATGCTGTATCTGGTTGCGTCTGCCAGCGGCATCGCCATTTCTCTTCTACATAAGCGGATTATTACACGCGTGTAAGTCGACATACTGACACTGATGTTTTGAGTTCTGGTAAAAGTTCGCAAAAGCCTGTAAGCATTAATAAACGAGCAAACGCATTGTAAATCCCTCCGGGGCTGTGAAGGTATATTACAATACTCAATTAAACATCAATTACGACCAACACAGCCTGTCACAGTATTCACCATGGTGTGAGATCCGATGTGGAATATGATGCGTTTGTCTTGTTCAGCATGGTTTGTCGCAAGATATTCGCATAATTGTCAGTAACTAATTAGTGAACGCAGGGGAACGCAATCGCAATTGTCACACCATTGTGCTTAATCTAATTGGTCAATAATGAGGTAGAAGGCACAAATTGATAAAGCAATTCATATGTTTATATGATTATGCAATATCAATTGCGGGAGAATGGTTATTACGTGTTGCCGCGCAATGCCCTTCAACCGCACTGTATCATTCTGGCACATGTGGGAAAAATTACTGATGAAACTGCTGGGCGGCATAAGGAGTACTTAACATAACATGGTCTTACTTTAGTTGGAATAAAAAATCAGATCAAAATTATGACCAATGTAATATAATTAAATATCTTTATCGAACACGCGTGGACTAGTTCGACCGTATATTAGCATAACATTCAATGACGTCATATTTAAGTTCAAGTACCGTTGTACTCATGTAGAGACACACTTAAGATTGCATCTTGTCGTCGTTGATTATTTTTCAGACAGGATAATTGTAAAATGTATTTTTTGCATAATTCGTTTAATGTATTACAGTTTTCTTTTCATGGCAAGTCAGTATAGTTGCTTTAGGACGGAATTCTGCAATTCATTGAAAGAAAGGCACACGCCTAAGGTAGAAAGACTGAAAGATAACAGAAGATTGAAGTGTTTGAAAGTTAATTTTCCTGACTGACTCTAAGGTCATTGACTCAGCTACCATGTGTATGAGTTACCCTTGACATCTAAAATGTATCTTAGCTGTGTGTAAAAAGCTACTTTTCAGTAAAACAAAACTTAATATCATTTCTATCGCAATGATATGGCATTTAAATTTTGGCCGATAAACATGTAAAAATCTGCAGAGACTGACATTCAAGTTAACCTACGAAAGCACCAAAGCCAATCGGAATTTATCAGTCATGAAGCATCATAAAGTGGACTATTAGACCGCAAAAATGCTGGGAAACAGCTCCCAAGAGTGCCACTACAAAATTACCATCATCGGGTTACCTCGATAAGGACTTTGGACGTAAATTATTGAATCCAAATTTCTGAAAGCGCTAAGTTATATAGTTACAGATTTTAGGTGTCCTCGGAAGAATTCCTGCTCAGCTAAATTGCACAGGAGGCGAATGTATGCACGTTTGATGTCAGGTATGCACACAGCAGTTGAACCCTGACCTTTAAGTACGCAAGCATTTCTGATTTTTCGTCGAGTATTTCAGAACTCGCACTTTGGCGAAACGTTAGTGATTTTTTACTCGTTGATGCATATTCATCGCTGTTATCAGTAAATTTGTTGGAGCTTTTCTGGTGACCTCAGTTTAAATAGCTGACATCCATCAGCATAAATGTATATTTTAGATTCAACTGAATCAAACTAGAGCTAGATAAATACCGTGTTATTTTTACTATCTCTTGGCACAATCTTTCCCGAGAACGGCGATGCACGTACTCAACGCAGGGAATTCAATTGGATGGAAAACAGCGCACCTGGCGGAACGCTGCCTTCTCACTGCCTGTACTGAGGAAACTTAATTTTATTCTGTCCGACAGCTCACGCACTAGCGGTGAATGTGATAAATGGTAGACAGAAATTTAATCAGCCAGGAGTATGCTTTCACCGGAAAGTGTATCATAGATACGAGGAAATAGAAATTATTGGGTCTGATTATCAAATTCCATTAAACGTAATATCTACATTTTTCTTTTTCCCCTCAAAAACCTCAAGCGTTGTTGCTTCATATCAAAACCCATAGCGCTTAAAGACGAACAAAAATAATTTTCAATTTTGATTTTACTCTGACAGTTAACCGAGCATTGCGGTTGACTTTCAAATTAAACAGGAAGTTAGCTTTGCCTTTAGGAAGAGTAAAAACCTATTTTATGTTGTCTTTTTAATCAGTTTCTTCGCTCAGCCTTCTGGTTTTTACAACCATGGTACATTTTATGGAACTATGATCTAACATTACCGCGTTAGTTTTAATCTGTGGTTTAAAACATCAACATGTAATTGCGCTCTCCGGAGACGCGTCATCGAGATCCACGGTCAGGACAGCGTGACTCTGCATCGGTTCAAATGGCACGTCCTGTCTTTCAATGAAGGACGCGTGTGTGCGGTTAATGACAAGCTGTTACTTTGAATTGAATTTCACGGATATTTCTCGCAGACAAAGTGACAATTGTAACACCTTTTTTTTACCGGGAATCCTGCATAGAGGAAAATCGACAGTTTTTATGCACTCAGTGGATTATAAAATTAATCATGTTAATTGGCATGAAAAATGATGTACTAAGTAGTTATTTTTCAATTGCCCTTCTGAATTGTATGCAAATTGATCTGCGCCCTCTTGATCTCGTAAGTTCACATCTGCTCATCTTTGGAAATCAATTCGAATTATATTAATTTAGGTGTCAACTACAGCATGTGCTGAGGGTCAGAGGTCAAGAGGAATGTACATAAAAATAACTATTGGAATGGCGTAGCGTAGGATGTCACTATTTGTCTTCCAAGCTATTCATCTGTAGAGCGTAATTACTTCCTTACCGTTCTGAGTGCAAAATTAAGAACGTCTACAGCATAAGACTAAATAGCCCGAACCTTGGGTGTCTCAGACCATCTGCACATATGCGTAAGCGAGGGATATATATCAAATGATAAAATAATTGCTAACCACACATTTATTGACCTTACATAAGCACCCTGAGATCCTGTACTGACGATGGGGCAATAAAAAGACATCTTGGGGCAACATTTGTGAAAGAGAGGTGCATGGCTTGTTGGCATGGCAACATTTTCGTCACAGTCCCTACACGGCTTGAGAATATTTCCAATCAACGAATTATTGTTGCGATTTTCTTTTCTGCGAAACAATATAGCGTAGATTATACTACACGTGTACATGAAGCTGACGCGAGAGTGGCTAAAGGGTAGCGCAATGAGTCAGTATGACCATTCAATGTATTGAAACATCCTCTCTTATTGCTTTACTCTGTCACGTTCTATACATAAGTTTCCTTGCATTGTAACATGTTTTTTTCGTTATTAGTGCGAATGGGACTACTTGCTCTCAGATAAGTACCCTGGAATATTTTCCAATCAGTCAAATTTTTTATAGCAATTTTCAAACGACAGAAACGTGACTTAAGCTTGGTAATTTTAAGATAGGCAAACTTTCAAGTTGGATTGCTGAGTGATCTTAAAAATGTACCAAAAATGCAACATTTTGCTAGTTTGATTCGATACTTTGGAAAGCGTTTTACGGAATCGGAATACCAACTTCGCGCCCTTGACTTTAAGTGTTTTGCACGCAACTGTATCGCATCTGTCATATAACGATTGTCAGTACATACATTGTCGCATATTTCAGTCTTCATCGAATCGTTTTTCTTTTGTTTTGTTATTTTCTTTCACCCTTAACACAGCCTCTACTTGATGAATTTCTCAGCCGTGCATCGAATCTACCCTGTGACTTAACATTATCATGCTCCATTTGACACAGCCGAGGTACATCAGTCGCTACACATTCCCAGGTTACCGTCCGCTCTTTCACCTTATCAGTATTAGGGAGTATTCGGTCAGGTTCGTTGGTGTATCTCTTTTGTCGCATAGACATTAGATCGCTCATAGACAGTAGAGGGGGTACTGTCTATGGATCTCTTGTAATAGTTGTCACAACTCTGTGTGTGTGGTCTTGTACGTTTCTGGTCGAATCATTACTCTGCCTAGCTCACCGAAAATAATCACCGAAGAATTTGCTAGGTTTCATTTTGCCATGACTACGCTCAGGGGCACGTTGTTTATCAGGTTTATCTAAAATGGCATTCACCAATCTGAGAAAAGTTTCAATGGGAAACTAAGGGCTAACACCATGTGAATACTCAATGTCAACAAGAACTAATGCGAGAACCAGGGATTGAGGACTGTCCCTTTAAAATACTGTTAGATTGAATAAAAATGAAATTGTAACAGCGAATTTAATACCAAACATGTTAAACAATACTCGTACTTTTGAAATTGCGCCAAAATTTTTACTGAATGAATGATAAAGTTCAATTACTGTTAATGTCTATATGGTACAAAAAGGGCAAATTGAATCCATTGTCCGTATCCGACGTATATAGTCTAGTCGGAAGGTAGGGTTCCCATGCACCCCATGGATGTATTTTTTTAACCTACTTTTTGTAATCCTTAGGGTCTATATTTAATGAATTTTGATGTTCCCAAAATCAAATCGTGTCCCATGGGGTTCATTTGGCGCCATCTTTGCCGCCATCTTGGCCGCATCTTGGATTTCAACAATGGGGTAGGGGTCACGTATCTACCGCTCGACGGAAACAGAAACAATAAATACTATAAACGTTACATTTTTAGAAAGCCAAGATCATGGCCTTTTCATTGATATATAACTTAATAGGGATTAATTAATATTCGAACGTCGATTAGACTTTATATCGGCCATTGGCCGTAAATCGTAAAATTTGCTAAATTTCACACCCAATAATTAAGTTCCCGTTCCTCCAAACAATTTTTCATAAGGTATTTATATATTTTTTGAAAGAACTCAGTGCAATAAACAAGAAAAACAACATTAAAAGTATGTGTCTTGAGATTTAGTGGGTGTATGAGCTTGTTTTCTTATTACGCGGTATGCCACATATCCGTGTGTAACATAAGGGGTAGGGGTAATGTTTCCTTTCTGTTTCGAATCATGAATGATGAAAACATAAAAATGTTACATTTTTGAAAGTGCTGCATCAGACCTTTCTAAAAATATATAGTTTATGGGGAAAGTTGCATAGTTAAAAGTTACAAAGCTTAAACCTTTCGGTTTGTGTCGATTTCAAGTAATTTTTAAGAACGAAATTACAACATATGGGGTAGGGTAATGTTTCCCTTTCTGCCTCGAATCATGAATTACGAAACCATATAAATGTTACACTGTTTGAAATCTTTGAAATTGGCCTTTCCAAACATGTATAGTTTTATTGGGAAAAGTCCATATTTTAAACTTACAAAGCTTATGCCTTTCAGCTTGTGTCAATTTTAAGTGATTTTTTAAGAACGAAATTACAACATATGGGGTAGGGGTAATGTTTCCCTTTCTGCCTCGAATCATGAATTATGAAACCATATAAATGTTATACTGTTTAAAAGCTCTGAAATTGGCCTTTCCAAACATGTATAGTTTTATTGGGAAAAGTCCATATTTTAAAGTTACAAAGCTTAAACCTTTCAGTTTGTGTCAATTTTAAGTCATTTTTAAGAACGAAATTACAACATATGGGGTAGGGGTAATGTTTCCCTTTCTGCCTCGAATTATGAATTATGAAACCATATAAATGTTATACTGTTTGAAAGCTCTGAAATTGGCCTTTCCAAACATGTATAGTTTTATTGGGAAAAGTCCATATTTTAAACTTACAAAGCTTATGCCTTTCAGCTTGTGTCAATTTTAAGTGATTTTTTAAACAAAATTTAATATAAGGGGTAGGGGTAATGTTTCCCGTTCTGCCTTGAACCATGAATTATGAAACCATATAAATGTTATACCGTTTGAAAGCTCTGAAATTGGCCTTTCCAAACATGTATAGTTTCATTGGAGAAATTGCATATTTTAAAGTTACAAAGCTTAAGCCGTCCAGTTTGTGTCAATTTTAAGTGATTTTTTGAACAATATGCACAAAACAGTTAGTCCGTTGGCCAGGTATCGAAATCATCCCCTTTAAGGCATTTTACCCACTATGATTTTCTGTTAGCTAGTATTCTCAGCTGTCATAATCTGCTTATTTTGCATTTAACTGATGGTGTGTGAGAGTGTAACGACTTGTTTGTGAAGGGCTGTCATGCCCTCCGTAGTAAAATAGGAATGGGTTAGGGGTAACATATTTACCGCTAGTCCGAAACAAAAACAAAAAATACCATAAACAATACATTCTTAGAAAGCCCAGATAATCCCCTTACCATTGGTATACAACTAAATGGGGATAAATCGATATTCAAAAATCGATTAGATTTTATATCGGACATGAAATGTAAATTGTAAAATTTGCTTAATTTCAAACCCAATAATTAAGTTCATGTTCCTCCAAACAATTTTTACAAGGTATTTATATATCATTTGAAAGAACTTAATGCAATAGAGAAGTCAAATCATTAAAAGAGTGTATCTTCTTGAGACTTATGGGGTGCGTCGATTGTTTACCTAATATATGGTATGCCGTACATCCCTCTATAATATACATTTAAGGGATAGGGGTATGGGTAATGTTTCCTCTCCTACCAAACGCAGCGAATAAGGAAGCCACATAAATATCATATCTCTTAAACACTAACGCAGTTGTTTTTCCAACAAGATATGGCTTGATGGGGTAAACTCAAAAATGATGCAGTGACAATGCCTAAACTCAAAAGTTTGTGTTACTTTACTGACATTTACTTGTTAAAAGGAACATAGAAAAATACTCTATGAGCATTGAATAGCACTAAAAAGCTAAAATAGTGGTTAATAAAGACGTTTCACTCATTTCAATAACTCAAATTAGGGAAAGAAAGTTAACAGCTATAATATGTCAAAACTTATATATTCCAAACCCACAAACACTAAATTGGATGTCATAGTCGTCATGCAAAGTTGATATGACAGCAGCAACAATCAATCCCTTTTCTTTAATTGTATCGCGAGAGATATATAAGCAATAAAGCACCACTTTGAAAGGATACCACACGGTTTCGACCGGTAAACAACATATACGCACGAACTTCAGTCGTGTGTATAAGGAGTGAAATGGTCAAAACCGAGCTCGAGTGGTGTACCCAACTTATAGGGTTGTTTATCGCTATATTATATCAGTATATTGAAACTTGTGATGAAAATACAAACAATGTGAAAGAAACCCACTTTGGAGATAGGAATTGCCAACTTACAGTATATCGTAAATACATGCACAGTCACGTGACCGTCTGGGCAAATCAGAGCTCACTATTAATAGTGTTACTTTTAATACCACACGGGAACACGAGAGAATCTTTTATCGCTGAAAACCAATCACCATTAATCCACAATATAGCTTCTCCATAATAAGATAAGATGGATCGACAACACTTTACCTTCCTTACCAGAAAACAAGAGATCATAACCAATTTTCGAAATTATTTTACAACGCAGAACACTATATACTCCCAAGGGGGATTACATTTTCGACTAGGTACTAAAATTCAATAGCAAAATAATTCTGGAACTAAAACCCGAAAAGCCAAATGTCACAGAACGCATTCAAATTACGCAACTAAATAGTAAACAGAAGGCGAACAAACACTCTCTACACCAAGCAATAAGAAGGCGAGACAAACCTCAGAAAATGACTAAAAAGGCTTATATTCCCATTGACACCTCAATGTTTAAAATGCCTTGTGAGTGAATCTATCATTAGTTTCTTATCATGGATGACATTTAACAAATGTTAGACCCTGACAGATTTGAAGAAAGACCCTAAAAATGGACGTTTTATTGTCAATGCTTGAAGATACCATTCCTACCAGCATGATCGAATCAGAGAGACTAGATTGATCTAACTTTCGAGTTAGATCAGCCACCAGCAGCTGAGAAAAAAGAAGTCAACATAATCATCAGAGTCAAGCGAGCTAGACAACGGCTTCACAAATTATACTCAACAGAGAGGACATTCTTACACAATTCACAAAAAGCGTTCAAAAGCTTCGTTAAAGGCATTGTTCGCGATCCCAGGGACGGGCATGGCTGGTTGCGTGGCAAATGCAAAGTATTAGTCATGCTGAATCAAGGTGTAATCAAGTAATAGCTTATTTATAGATTGGGAAAATCCTAATCCTGATAGTAATGATGGAATATAAACTTTGTGAAAAGTGAGAAAATTTGCCACTTCTTTGATTTGTATGTTTACATTCCATGTTGTACTAGCCTGTACTATACATGAACAGTCAACACATCCGGCAAGTGTTCTGTGCTGTTCTTTTATAGTTAGGTCCCCGCAATCCGAGATAAGTCTTTCTATAGTGTCAACCATTCTCTTCGATTACTGTAATCTACTCAAATAAATTCCCATTTAACTCATTTGTATGATTACAGGGAAGCCTAAGCCTATCTCTTACAATCTAAGATTTGAGATATTTGACAACAATATATATGCAATTTTCATATTTTTCATAGGCCTAAATAACACACAGAAGAAAGTCATACTCAATGTTTTGTCCAATTGAAAGTCAAATTTTCACCGAAACAAGTAGAGGTGGCCATCTGTAAGCCAAACGAGAATTAATTAGCAAAGATGGATATTAATTAAGCCTTTCCCATTTCCGATCCCAGTTACTCATACAACGGGGTATAAGCGAAAGCCAAGAATATCGAATGTGTTGAAACCTAAGTGGCCCCCATTCAGTACCACGTAGCCTACAGGTACACCTTAAAGAATACTTACCAGGCCAAAATACCGAGTGTTGAATTCCTTCAAAAGTGGCAACACCTGGAAAGACACTGCGGCAACCAATTTATCACCCTGATCTCTAACTATTTACCTCTACACCCAATAAAGCACCGGGACTCAAGACAGTTGTACATCACAAACTTAAGAGAGCGATCGAAACACTCGCTACACAGAACGCAGGATGGAAGGCTGCAAAGACGATTCTTCAAATAGGCAATAAAAGAGGCTAAAAAACAACACAAACATTCACAGCAACGACGACAGGTCGGGTTTTCTTCCTATACTACGGTACAAAACCAAACCAAAGGGTCTTTCAAAGGCCACTGCACTTCCCTTAAAGCCCGGCTCGAAATGGACTGGGATCATGATTAGTGCCAAGTATGGTTGGGCGTTTTGGGGCGTGGCTCTGCATAATGAGTCTGTTGGTAACGGTTGCGATCGTTCGCATTATCTGCGGATCTGTTTGCTCTCAGATCACGCTCAGGCTCGGACTAATATAGATACGTACAGCCTTCGTTTCAAGGTTCGTTTCAGTCATGCCTGGCAAATACTCGAAATAAAAAAGAAAGGAAAACTATCAACTTAATCAAACAAGATTTGCTTGAATGAATTTACCGAAGTTTCAGGCCATATCAACGTTTGTTATGTGAATGATTCAGCTGCTGACCGCCATGTACATACGGAATATTGGCGCCATCTAAAGTCGAATAATTATCAAAAAGTAAAAAGCTTATATCTGGACTTTCTAAGAATGTATTGTTTATGGTACTTTTTTGTTTTTGTTTCGGACTAGCGGTAAATATGTTACCCCTAACCCATTCCTATTTTATGTACTTTTTGTTGTTGTTTCCGACTAGCGGTAAAAAATATTTACCCCCTAACGCATTCCTATTGACTACTGAGGGCGTGACAGACTTCACAAACAAGTCGTTACACTCTCACACACCATCAGTTAAATGGAAAATAAGCAGATTATGACAGCTGAGAATACTAGCTAACAGAAAATTATAGTGGGTAAAATGCCTTAGAGGGGATGATTTCGATACCTGGCCAACGGACTAACTGTTTTGTGCATATTGTTCAAAAAAATCACTTAAAAGTGACACAAACTGGACGGCTTAAGCTTTGTAACTTTAAAATATGCAACTTTCCCCAATGAAACTATACATGTTTGGAAAGGCCAATTTCAGAGCTTTCAAACAGTATAACATTTATATGGTTTCATAATTCATGGTTCAAGGCAGAACGGGAAACATTACCCCTACCCCTTATATTAAAATTTTGTTTAAAAAATCACTTAAAATTGACACAAACTGAAAGGCATAAGCTTTGTAACTTTAAAATATGGACTTTTCCCAATAAAACTATACATGTTTGGAAAGGCCAATTTCAGAGCTTTCAAACAGTATAACATTTATATGGTTTCATAATTCATGGTTCAAGGCAGAACGGGAAACATTACCCCTACCCCTTATATTATAATTTTGTTTAAAAAAATGACTTAAAATTGACACAAACCGAAAGGTTTAAGCTTTGTAACTTTAAAATATGGACTTTTCCCAATAAAACTATACATGTTTGGAAAGGCCAATTTCAGAGCTTTCAAACAGTATAACATTTATATGGTTTCATAATTCATGCTTCGAGGCAGAAAGGGAAACATTACCCCTATCCTATATGTTGTAATTTCGTTCTTAAAAAAATCACTGAAAATTTACACAAATTGAAAGGCATAAGCTTTGTAACTTTAAAATATGGACTTTTCCCATAAAACTGTACATGTTTGGAAAGGCCAATTTCAGAGCTTTTAAACAGTATAACATTTATATGGTTTCGTAATTCATGGTCGAGGCAGAAAGGGAAAACATTACCCCTACACCATATGTTGTAATTTCGTTCTTAAAAAATCACTTAAAATTGACACAAACCGAAAGGTTTAAGCTTTGTAACTTTTAATATGCAATTTTTCCCCATAAATCTATATATTTTTAGAAAGGTCTGATGCAGCACTTTCAAAAAATGTAACATTTTTATGGTTTCATCATTCATGATTCGAAACAGAAAGGGAAACATTACCCCTACCCCTTATGTTACACACGGATATGTGGCATACCGCGTAATAAGAAAACAAGCTCATACACCCACTAAATCTCAAGACACATACTTTTAATGTTGTTTTTCTTGTTTATTGCACTGAGTTCTTCCAAAAAATATTTAAATACCTTATGAAAAATTGTTTTGAGGAACGGGAACTTAATTATTGCGTGTGAAATTTCGCAAATTTTACGATTTATGGCCAATGACCGATATAAAGTCTAATTGACGTTCGAATATTAATTAATCCCTATTAAGTTATATATCAATGAAAAGGCCATGATCTTGGCTTTCTAAAAATGTAACGTTTATAGTATTTTATTGTTTCTGTTTCCGTCGAGCGGTAGATACGTGACCCCTACCCCATCGTTGAAATCCAAGATGGCGGCCAAGATGGCGGCAAAGATGGCGCCAAATGAACCCCATGGGACACGATTTGATTTTGGGAACATCAAAATTCATTAAATATAGACCCTAAGGATTACAAAAATGTAGGTTAAAAAAATACATCCATGGGTGCATGGGAACCCTACCTTCCGACCCGACGCATAAGGCAACTTTATGGTAGAGAGAGCTTATGATACAACACTGAGCTTTCGTCAGTCGCGTCTTCACAAGGACATTTTTGGTAATTTACGGGATATTTACGATGCGGATTTTTCACAGGTTTTGGAGTTTTTTTCGTCTGAACTATCAAAATTTATTGTTCTCGTCTAAGCGATAAAAAGCTGAAGGTTTGTTCAGTGACAAAGAAATAATCTATTTCCGCCAGACTGGTAAAACATGTCGATTCAGATTTACGTGTTTTATGGCTGCTCAAGTCTTTGATATTGTTTCAGGGTTGTTTACATGGTGCCAGTTGTTCCGAGTGTCGTTTGCGCAGAATCACAGATGAAACAGCTAGCTGTGCTGGCTTACCTACAAAACCCGGGATTAAACATCAGACACTTATAGCTGTCGTCCAGGCGTTACTCACTTAGTGAATTACGTGTCCAAGAGAAGCTGAAACTTTTTAATTATTTATTTCCATGCGCGTTATTTTATTACAATGTAAAGTCGTCCGATATTAATTCCATTTAGAAATATTGTATTCTTTAGATTTCTGTAATAGTTTGTTGTTTTTATCCAAGATAATCTCTAACCTGAACAAATAGGAGATTATACAGCGTGCAACACCATCATTCTCTGAATTTAAGTTTCTGCAAGGTTTCTGATATATTGTCTGAATACGATTTTAGTTAAGACATGGAAGTCACTGTCAAGGTAGTATGCGCCTCGAAAGTGAAAGACTTAAACTTTTGCTCAAACTTTCCTCAAAGAATATTTCAACTATTCTCTCTCAAAATGAAGAATAAAAACCGGGGTTTCACCGTACAAATTTTGGTACTTAAGAAACACATTACCCAAGATTTACTGATATTTGAAATTCAAAATGGTTGCCATCCCTATGTTAACTCTATGGGGAAAATTTCAAATTTCGAAAAACTAAGTCATTGAAAAGTTTTCTTATACCAGGAGGTTTAAAATGAACCCCTACAAGTGGTAGATCAGAAAAGAATAGAAAAAGTTTGAGAGTCCGAATTTCTGTCCCCAAGGCGCGTTCTACCTTAAAGCATTGATTTCCAGTCAATTTCCTTGCTCATGTAAGGAACAGTTTGATCCACTCCTGCAGGACATTTGTGTGATGTCAACACTTGACATGCCGAGCGGTTCGAAATGGACTAGGAGGTGGCTGTATTGCGAAGTGTAACGGGTGTATTCGTTTGCACCATTCAATACCAAAAGAGCCATGACCTTGGTGACGTATGATATCGTAGAGATGACAAGTGCAGGTTTCATATGTGGCGATTACCATGGTGATTGGTGTCGTCAAAAGTCGATCGATCACCTCACGAGACAGCGCCATTCATTGTCTAGTACCACCCACTTCGTAAGGTTCAAAACTGACTTTGGCTGAATGTTCAATTATCAGTAGGTCACACGGGGAATATGTTTTGAATCAATCCGTTCACACGCCTTCAAATTGTTCAAAAGTGTTTCTCGAGTTTCGTGATGTCTTCCCCACGGTCGTGAACTCGGACGAGATTGTTTTATACCTCTATTCAAAGTACGGTGATCTTCTTCAGTGATCACCCTGGTTTGTGTCGTCGCAGTAGTCATGGTGATCGCATCGATTAAGCAGTATAGCTGAAGCTGAAGATCCATTGTACATTTTACCTCAGACAGTCGATAGCGATTGCTTTGCGATGATTGCACAGATATGCTACGGAAAAGCTCAGTGAACATAGTTTTGTACAATTACTGGATCAGCGTAACACGACTATTTCCATTTCGACTAATCTCAGAATATTGGATTTGCATTTTTCGGTCTGAGACTTTCAGAAGTGTGTCCTAAGTTTACGAGAGCGATTCACCACAAACCAAAAGCACAAGAAACACAAGATTTCTAATCTAAGTTCTAGTGTTCATACACAACTTCAAATACCCACTAATTGAAATTTGGTGGCAACGATTACTAAAATCGACGAATCCTCCTAAAAACGCTGGTATATGTTCGTATCAGACATTCGGTTATGAGTAGCAAAAGTAGGCAGCTCATTCAATAACACTTTATTAAAAGATCGTAGTGGTCGACATAACACGCTCACATTCTACATTTTTCGACACCCGAGCATCCTAGCTGTGTTGTTTCTAACATAAGAAGAACAACAGTAAATGTCAAACGGACCATTGTGCCGAGAAAGTGGCTATTGTATACCCATCATGCGTCTATCGAAAAGCAAAGCAAAACGGGAGAAACATGTTTGCCATCAGCTTTCTGTCCATCAACCGTATCATCAGTCAATTGTTCATAAGCAGAAGAACATACAAATGACAGCTGACAGCGGCGTCACGCCGAGTCCAGAGTATTTATCGGAACCGAACGCAAATACGACCAGGGTGTTGCACTGTGGCGCATCTAATGTATTGTTTGTCTTCTTCCCATGACGAAAAGGCTACACAACATTAGGCCTGTATGGCTAGCAGTTGTTCCGCTTGTGCGTTCCAAAGGACTCTGCCAATCTTCCAAAACACATACCTATAACCTCGATGCTACGTTCGTCCTTACTGTATGCGCCGCATGTACATATACAGGGCTGTTTTGACTTTGGGACAACCTAGCAGTCAGTGATACATTTACGTTCAATAGATATGTGTGCGCACGCACAAATTGAAATTTTGTGCCTCCGGTATAAAATTGAAGCCCGTGATAGTGCGCTACTCAGTTATGCTGCCATGGCAACCGGCAGAAGATTGATATAAAATCGATTTATTCTCTGTCACTTATGTCGAGACGAGTGTTTTATGTTCAGTTTGATTCAGTGGGATTTCCCTTCCACTTCAAGCTGGGTATTAAGGGTACATGCTCTCAGCAGTGTAAGTGGTATTACTCCAAACATGCACATACATGTATATGCTATACTTCATAGTTTGGATGTAAGTGGATGATGCATGGTTACTAAAAGTGAAACGGTAGTTACTTTTCTGAGGTGTGCTTAAGCTACTAATATTTATTACGACTTAACTATTTCACAGTTCGTTGAACTCAACATATGAATACTCATTAGAGGATCTCCATCTGGGTTTTTTTTTCACTTTTTTATCGTAGTGATCTTCATGACGCATTGACATAAAGGTGCAATTCCGATGGCAATTTTGCAAAAGATGTGTGATTTGCGACCGCTATTTTGCACGACCAAAAAGTGAACGACATCAAAGTTTCGTTGGCAAATTGACCTTACCCCATAAACACATAGAAATGCCATGACTTGCTCACATAAATACCAGCTTGCTCTGAGTTACACGTAAATACGCTCGTTAAACTTATTAACGATTATATAATATTTAAAGCATAATTTGAACGTTGGTGATTTTGAATAAACACCCCTTCACAAAATGTCACAAACTCTTGTGCATGCCTTCAGAGGACTCAATGACGTAAAAGAGACGATTTGTTTCGTCCTTGCATACAGCAGGATATGGTTACGTTTTGAACGTTCCATGTCCAACTCACATTGATTTCCTACTTTCGACTCTAAAATTTGGAAAAATTGTAATGTAGATAAATTACTTAAGATAAGGAAGGGGTTATCAACATTTTCCCACCATAAGACCAATACCATTCCCGTAAACTAAATATGTACATAAAAGAGGATATTATGTGCAAATCCCAAACTCAGAACACTGATCTACCGTCGGCAACTGCCAGTTTTCGCGAACCTCACATAGCAAAAGAATGGGGCACAAACACCACAAATAAATTATCTGTCATGTGGTGGCAAATATATTGTAAGTAGAAGTCCCATTGGTAATTGATACACTCTGTATGCATCCTTAAATCCCTAAATAAATTGTGATTTCCAAATTTAGTGCTTAGTGACCATGAACTATCGACACATCTGCTGTCGCATATTGCCTTCAGCAAATATTCCGTATATAGCGAGCGTCTTGTGACTTTGTCGAAAACCTCCAACATTGCAAGGGGCGTCGTGCAGCTATTACAGAAGTTCGAAAGCATTCATCGTAAAATTTGTAATTACTATATAATAAATTGAAGCATCTCTGAAATGTATGCGGCGAGCACAGCATGGTGTCACACAAGCCAGGAGTTGAGTAGCGTGATTGGAATTCACCGATGTCAGCCATTCGGCGTTTATTGTGTTCATACATGTTGGTGCATAAAACCTAACGACTCTGCCATCCGAAATCCACCACCAGGGAACCGTGCCATCATTTGTCGCCAACAAAAAAGCTAATGTCATAGCGGTTCTTTAGACCTACATTATCGTCGGAATAGTTGCAAGGGGTCGTTCAGTCTTCGGTGAGACTTCGCTGCATTTTTCCGAGTAGGCTTTCATCGCACGCATTTGTAGTGTAGTCACGAGCAACGACAATTGGCAGTATTAGCCGTGAATGCTGTCTGATGGTAACCACGTAGGTCGGAACACACGCAATCAACACCGATCGACTGTGAGCTCATCAATCAATCTAAAACCCAATAAGAAAGATATACATGTGTATTCTGCCTATAAAATCCACCATTGAAAATGCTGAAATTCCTTTGGGCTCGTTCACTTAGTGTGTAAAGCCGTAACCGTCCGTTTCCAATACTAATGGAATGGGATAGAAAGCGTTACATCCATTATTTCAATAATCCGTGCGCAACTGTATTATCGCTCTAATAAAGGCTTTTCCACGTTATACCCCATGCCCGAGAACAGAATACCAGTTGCATTTTTCAGATTATTATCATTGATAGTGGAAATTAAAAGCCTTTTCGCAGATTTGAACAGAACTGAGCATTTCATTTTTATACCGATTACCTCGTTGCCGGCGTGATAAATTCTAACCTTTGCTCATAAAATTCTGATAGAGAAACTAAATCCGATGAACTGACACGCTGTTGAGGGGTTTCTCAAAGTTACAAAGTGAATCGAAAGGGAAAAAGTTGCTTCCTGAAGACATTATCTTCTCAACCTTGTAATTTGTTTGTCTTTTTATCATTATTTTGTCAAGGTCATTTTATCTAACCAATGCATCTCATGACATGATCAAGCCGTGATTAAACCATCTACTCCAATGGCATGAGAATAGATAAAGCAAGCAGTGACCTGTGACGTAATTTCTTGTCCGGACTTATACGGTAATGAGTATTTGCCACTGTACGGAACTGAAAGCGAACATTACGATAGGGACTGATATCTTCGAAATGATCACGGCTAAATCCAAACTACTATACTGTACTTGAATTACGACAGGTTTGAGTAAGTGGTTTACCATTCGTTTGCTTGATTCAAAGTCAAGCAAAAAAGAGCGACTTTAGTTGACCCTTTGAGGTACCTCATGTATCATGAAATTCAAGTGCAATTAAATCACAAATTTTCCAATTATTAGGCACGGTAGAGGGCGGTACCTGTTTTATTAAAATGACAGGGCGTAAAGTAATAGTCAGAAGTCAATATGTATAACAAGATTACCGAACAGAGAAATGGTGTTTACTTAAATAATCTGCCTGTAGTAGCGCTATGTTTAACAAAACAGTTTACATGTACGCTTTCAAATGAGAGTTGCTATATCAAGTTGTGACCAGAAAGTTTCGCCACTGGACAGTAACTGTAAAACAAAGCAAACTGGCAGAACGACGAGTAAAACTCGCTAAATGTTACTATTCTCACTTTTTTCAGTCAATTTACGCGTATTTTGTCGAAGTGTTTACTTTTTTCATTTCCAAAATAGACGCCAGATGAGAGCAAAAATTATATGTAATTGCGAAAATATTCATTAGTGAGTCGCTGTATCTCTCTGTGTCATGACCTGATTTTAATAACAAATAATTTTCACCATAATCGAGTAGAGAGACTATTCCTTTTCTCGATAAGGACAGTCTATTTGACGAATCCCTGGATTACCGTCAAGCGCGTTATTGACATCATGAAAAGCATTGGCGTTTTTCCATGAATTGATGGCTAATTATGAAGAAATGGAGGGAGAAAGGCTAGTCGTTAAGTCCATCGGATTCCCATTCTGTTGCCTGGCAACCAACCTGGGAGCACAATGTTGTCGATTCTGTAATGTCTCTGTCCTTTTATGGAGACATTTTGGTGGAAATTCGCCATTTAGTATGACAGACAGAGCATTTTCGAAAGACCTCCATGAAAACTAGATTTGTTTTTGGAAATTGATATTAGCCGGCATTTGGTTCTTCCAGTTTATAATGCTACTTAACATGGCGTCGACGCGGACTCCTCGCCGAAAATTCATGGGTTGGTCGTTTCAGTAAGGTTTTTAAAATTACAGAGACCAGACAGACTGGCTTAGCTCTTTATCAGCACGAAGGGGAAATACTCACGAGGCACACTCTTTAAGCCTACGTGTGATTTGTTATTCCTCCGGAGTTCGAAACCTGGTGGAAATGTGTTTCCAGGGCTAAGTCGAACTACGATGATATTTCTAGCCCCCGGCGGCAAGATTAACGTAAGCTGCCAGGCACTTGGAAGAGACTTGCTTGGAAGCAGGTTCGACCGCTGAACACCTGTCCAGTAATTGATTTCTTATCTTCAGTTTGTAACCGCTTAAACCATCACAGAACTGAACTGAGAAAAGTAAACGGCAAATCTCACAATATTGGAATATTGGCAATGGAGAGAGAGAGAGAGAGAGAGAGAGAGAGAGAGAGAGAGAGAGAGAGAGAGAGAGAGAGAGAGAGAGAGAGAGAGAGAGAGAGAGAGAGAGAGAGAGAGAGAGAGAGAGAGAGAGAATAACGAAAACAAAAAAGCGATGCCCGCAACCTCTGTTGATAATTGATTCATATCGGAAGCTTAAATCAACGGCATGGAAATCGTAAATTTCCGTTTCACATCTCATGAATCAGAAGCCTAAGGGAGCATTGGACATTTAATTTCGTTTGAATAATTTTCCCATTAAAAATTGTGACAGAATACAATCACAGCATGGCGATGATATTCTCATTAGTTTTTTAGTTTGGTGAAACTCGAGGTCATCCCTTGGCTAATATTTCACCATAGATGGGACACCCTCATTTGAGTGAGTTATTACTGACGGCAAAAAGGGATCGGGCACTGTCTTCGAGCGACTTCGATGATAAATTTGACACCGTGGGCAATAAGTCGTGGTGTACAGTTACGCAGTATAACAAGTTGAATGTATAACGTCGCACTTACGAGACAATGTTCACACTCGTATTACGACGATTTCTGTGCTCCGTCTGCGAAATATGTGATAAATCTTCTCTGACGAATGCAAAATTTCTTCATCCTCAGCCATACATCTTAACATCACGTGACCCTCTAATGTTTTGGAATGTCGCGGTGGAAATACAGAAGCCACGAGTTAATATTTGAAAACGGTTGCAATACAAAGATCCGCACTGACCGCGAGTTTTGTTTAAATATGCTGGATTTAACTTCACTACATTAATTGATTGAGTGTAAACATACCTGCGCGAACAGATTCATTGCTTGATGTGATATTGCTATTCAATTTCCCACCTCACTACCCTCCCTCCCCCCGCCCCCCAAAGTTTGAATATGATGTTGCGGGGGTTATTTTCGGTAATAGGAAACGTCCTTAACATAATTTGAGTTTAGTGTCTGCCGATAGGGTTTTCATTATTTCATTGGAATGTTTTCATGAGCTATGGTATTACTTACTGACTTCAGCACGGTAATTGTATTACTTAAGAATTGTTTCGATAAAGCAAGAAATGAAATCCTTTTTTACTGCAATATATGAAAACCTTTATATCAAACAATTTGATATGAATTACCAAGGTTTAAGAGAACCAATTATTTTTAGACTAACATTCTCATTATGACATGTTTACTTGCTTTTAAAATCGCTTTCTTGACATCAAGTCCTAGATAAGTCAGTTAACTTGGCCTAATGGCGCAAATTCCTTATCCATCTTAATCTCTGTTGGCGTACATGGAACAATTGACAGTGGTAATTGTGAAAATTGTGACAACGTCGCCATCAGTGATTCTCCTTACGGGAAACATCGCTCTCTTGATGGGATACCTGTCAAAGCTTTACACGAAACTCTTAAATTCAAAGTCGTTGGATGACTTTTAGCAGAACGCCGATTGGGAAGGGATTTGCTCGGATGTGAAGTCAAATTATTTCAAGCTAATTATCGCTGAAAATCTGTCATGTACGAGTGGTTTCTTCGGTCGCGCCAATTTAAAGAACCCCTTTGACAGCTTCGGTCTGATCATGCATCGTATTTTGTATCGACGGAACTCTCATTTCAAATTAACTCCTAAATTAACATCAAGGGTTCAAGAAAGCGTTGTGACAGGTGAGTCGTCGATTTCAGACCAGACTTTACGGTCAACGCCGGGAAGGGATTGCCCGGAAAATCAAGTTTGACGCGTTCAGTATTGCATGGGTGACCTTCAGCGTCTCTGCCCTGGATAAGTCTGTCATTCAGTGTCGGGTCATTAACTCGATGACATCTTGCAGAGGAGTCAAGTCGAGTCTGTGGCTCTCCCTGAGCAACATTTTCAAAGACGTGATGATCCTAGCTTCAAGCTCCATTAGCTGCGAGTACTGACGTATTTTCTACTATAACTCTTCTCTTCGTAAAATACTGTTTTCCTGTTGAACTCCGAAGATATTCAAATTTTCAGTACAGCCTGCATTCTAGCCTGAATTAGAATTCATTTGTTAACGATAACAGTACATCGAACGCATATATATGCCGGCGAAGCTACTACTTTGTATCACAACACACTTTATGGAAAGGAAAACGATAAATGCTTGTTTTATGGAACAAAAAAGATGAAAGTATTATCAAATTTACAGCTATTATCCCTCCAAGATGATTGCAGAACTGATGTGAAACATTCTTGATCATAACTTAAATTCCTGGCACACACCCATGCTTTTTATGATGGGGTAGCAATTAATAACTACTATGAAAGATCACTTCCAGTATAATAACGTAGAAAAACGATTAATTCTAAACCAATAGAATTTCTCCACACAATTTGTCCAATTTTCCCAAATGATACTTCCGACACAGTATGATGTCTAATTTCTATCACGCGTGTTTAACTCATTTTCCCAGTGTGCGCTTTGCTCTTTCGTCATTTATCGGAACCGTTGATGTATGGAATGTATATTTTAAGCTCCATCGCTGATGAATGATAATTCCTTTTTTTCTGAGTGACTGCATCGTGAGATTGGAAACGAAATTAAATGTTTGCTGAAGCACAACGTGTTTTATTCGGATTCCGAGATCCTCCAATTAACAACGCGGGATATGTAGATGTTGGGCAACAGCTGTATTCACGGGCGAATAAAAGTTTACCTTTCAGGGAAGATTGCACTCCGCATCATGTCGACTGACTATGATCAAACAAATCACACCTGGCGTCAAGTTCGCATACATTTTCAAATACGAAAGCGAACAAAGGTTGGCCTTTTGAGCAGAGTCCTACCTACGGCCGCTGCATTTTCAAAAGAGAAGTCAAACGCGGTCTTCTCGTATGAGAACTATCATAACCTGTCCACAAGATATTGTCTTGTCTTTTGGAGGGTCTATGTCTAGACGACAAAATAGAAAAAAATAGTTATGGAAAACTATATAAATGACGTTTAAAGGAGTATCTTGGAAAACAACCGACAAAAGATGTCTTTGCTGCCGTGATATCATATGTCAACAGTCAAACCGATTAGTATCTTTTGTCCGTGTTCTATTCGACACGTTGACTTCAGCGACTATTCAGCCAAAATGAATGAAAAGACAGCTGCAAAAAGAAATTTGCTTGCCCTTTTTAGTACTAATATCACAGCCGAAGAACATAGCGAGTCTGCTCTTTTTGGATGATATTCATAAGTTTACGATGCGCGAAACCGAACTGAAAGGTTTAAATTTGCTCTGGAAATATTTACACACTTTTGTGTAGGCGACACAGAGCTTTGCATAGAGAGTGAAATTCAGCAGCTTTAGGAACTGACCTTTATTTGTAACATTTCACTAGTAGCCTGAGTTCTTAAATGTTTCAGCTGATAGCTTTATCTTACTTATCGATAAGACGGACGTGACCATAGAATGGCTATTCCGAACACTTTGTAGTGTGTGTTTTTGAGCATGCGTCGATCAAATATATTAGACCTGAATGCTAACAATTCTGTGGTACACATCTGAATGTAGACGAGCCCAAAAATTAAAATGTTTATGACATTTGCCCATGCAGAGCAAAGTAATACCATCACGGTGATCTACTACGACTGTATATTGTCGATAATTAAATTTATTACCTAGATATCTAAGAGATGGATCACAAATAGATTATGTAACGCTGTATGCATTATTATGCTGGTACACGTTGACACATATTATTCTGTTAAATCTAATTTTTTATGGAACTTCTAGTCTGTTGTCACGATGAAATACGCATCTTAGATAGCCGAGGCACATTCATGGCCTTGCCAAGCATCTTTTAAACATGGCGTAAAAAGTGAAATTGTATGTTGACGACGAACTTGCGACATATAAGGAAACAATATCGAAAGCAAGACCACCTTAGTGAATTAAATGTGTTGCATCTTTAGTGTGAATGCCAAATACAGTTGAAATTCGGATACAGCTTGGTTGTCAAAATATGGTATCTCTCCAAATCAACAGAAAACGACACTGAACTAATAATCGTATTCAATCGCCAACCAGATACACAGACTTCCGTAAATTATCCGGGCGGGGGCAATTTGTATCTTTCATTCAGATTTGTGGCCGGTTGAGTGGCCGCCCGCCAGCACTACAGAACTATGCAAGCACAGTTGCCTAATAAGTAGGTCTTTATTAAGTGCCTTTCCGAATCTGACAACGGTCTTCTGGTTTGCTCTCTCTTGGAACTAACATGGCGCTCTAATGACGGTATTTTCAAGTCATAAGTAGGGAAGGCCCTGACGAAACGATAATATTTAGGTATTTCGCTCACATGCTGCGTGTCTCTGAAAGCCAACAGTACGAAAGTAGATGAACATCGAATCGACATGGCAAGCTGCCAAGCCATTCCACACAACTTTACTAATCAATATTTTCTAGGAAAAAACTTACAACAGCTACTTTCAACGTAGGAAGGAGAGACACTTCGCCTCCACTGATTTAAAGATGACCGTTTAGTAAATAGGCACAGTCAAATTATTATATTTCGTCAGGCAGTGAGCTTGCAAGGTTTTCTCGATTTTTGAAATATCATTGACAGTGATCATTTCAGTAAGGCTCGCTGATCAAGATCAATATTTCGACATCGTCACGGATATGAAATACTTTGAAATGAACATATATATGTATGTATGTATGTATACATAAAGTGAGGTTTAAAACTATGAAACAAAATATGTAAGGTTGTCAAAGATATACTGACTCCTCCGTGTGTTTAAGGCCCGTTTTCACTAACCTCTTCACTCTCTGTCAAAGAAAATTTGCATTATGTCAGACTCTACGTACATATTGCATATCATTGCCTGCATGTTTCTGGTATGGTCAAGGCATAAAATTATATCACGAGTTTACCTACAAGTATACATAATTTATTTGTCTTAGTAAATAATGTGTAAGTACAAATTACCTTCATTTGCGCATAGTTTACAGCGACTTGCCAATTCGGACTAGAATTTTGTCTTGCCAGCATGAAACATGAGTTCGAAGGTCAGTAGCCTGCATATACACTTTTTCGTAGGTCTGTGAAAATGTTTTGCTATTGCTCGGTGAAATAGTGAATTATTTCTTTGACCGTGGAATGAGTAAATCGCAACACCAGATGCTGGTTAGGCCAATCAAGAAAATATAAAAGAATGTCACATCTGCTCTGAAAGCAGGACCGTGAATGCAGGTAGAATACAGAAAACGTATGAGGGTGCACACAAAGGCAATTTGGGGTCAAGAATACCTAGTATTTCAACAAAATGCATTATTCCATTAAAAGGCAGATAAAGTCCAGAATACAGTTTTTTCAACAAAATTCATTATTCAAGTGAACCTATCGCTTCATTTGCCAGTTTAAAGTTATACAGGCAATAAGCCATTACACTGGGTATTTTAGCCGGTCCCACTGACTCGATGAAAGCAGCGTCGTATGGCAATCATATCTGACATGTAGGAGTCCTTTAGTTTTGCTCTGAGAAATGAGACGTGTATCATTGCAGTAAAAATGAATGAAAAGCTCTGTTTTTTAATTACTTCAAATGAATTGTGAAATCAGGGCGTGCTCATCAGTTTTGCGATGGGAGGATCCGCATGCTGGCGTTTGCACGTTGAAACATAATCGAGTACAGAAGTGTCTCTACAGTGTACGTCAATGGGAATTTTTAACGGTTTGGAACCTACCAATGAACCTTAATTTGCCACATAAGCCGTTCACTAAACTGAAAGTCGTTCCGTAAAATCAACAACCCGCTGTGCTGTCACGTGCCAAATTAAAAATTTTATGGAAAGCATGTTTTTGATACGAGAACTTCAGGTAAATCATAATGTGTGTCATTATTGTATAAATTTTATAAGAAAGGTATACGAGGGGAACGCGTGCCTGATTTGAATGAAAACTCGATATATCGAAGAGATGGCAAGAGAACTCATTCTGCGTGTTCAAAAGTGTGATGTATGTAGCGACAGTTGTTCGGTTGAAAATATTCAGGAACAATAATAACGCTGTGGTTGATGTGAACATACATGAATGGACACCATATGGTACACTTAATCTCAGGGATATTTATGTTGACGATAAGCGTATAGGATAATTTTAATTTTAATTCAATACCAATGACAGCTTACAATATGATGCATTCAGACTGGCAGCTTTGTCCATCGGCAGCGTCATAATTCATGTTCCAGAATCTTTCCCCGGGGAAATTGTATAAATATACGGAATGATCGGTTTTTATTACATTATTATTTTATTCGCTCTCTCTATCGTCACAGAATTCAATACGTTCACATAGTAGAGGGAGAACGAACTTTGTCCCACAACGTCACGTATGCTGAATGGCATTGTTGCCTCGAAGGAAGTGGTGGTTTTGCAAGATATCATCGATTATAATGGCAGCTAACTGCCTCAAACATTTCTCCGACAGACTAGCTTGCTTTAGACGCTTTTTATGAATTGGTATCATTTAAGAAGGTTATTTGCACGACTTCACAAGAGAACGGCATTTCGTATGGCAATTCCTAAATATTTACCTGGAGGATGTAACAAAATTCCATAAGGATAATCTCTCCAGAACATTTCATAAAGGGGCGACCTTCATATCGAATGTGAGGGACAAGTTACCCGTTACGTCATCAAGAACAGAATTCTTTGACAGCAAGAGTGACATACGGTATGATGTCGTCGACACTGTTGAGTGCGTGTACTCATCACACGATACAGCATTAAAAAAGGGATAGTGCTTTGCAAAGATACATGGATTCGTTACCCTATTCAAACTCCACTTTCCCAATTGCCTAAAAAGAGTATGTTTTGTGCACATTCAGTCCCTCCACCGTGTCGGAAGAACTGTCTTTATACCAGTATTGTCCGAAATGGCAAGCATTTAAGAGCGAGAAGATAGTTCAGATCACTTTGCTTAAGTGATTTCACACCATGTCTGCAGTTATTCAATATGTACGTTGGCTGACCTTTGTATCGTAGCATAGTGGACAACAAACTGCGGTGATAAATGCGTCCAGCATACAGGAAAATATTCAGCGATACTGCAGCCCATTCACATAATTCATGAGCCAGGCCATAAGAATAATACATTCCATCGAACTCATGCTGACGCAATCAGCCTCTGTTGTCTTCTTTTGATATCGACTAAATGATTAAATATTGACACTTGAAACAATTTATCATGCACAAGGCATCTCAGCAATGACACTGTGGTAATTTATCGTCTGAAGTTAATTGTTGTTTCATATGCTCAAAGTTTTACATCATCGGAAAACTGGAGAAGTTTCCACTGTTAGATAGGATTACTGTGGGCGATAAATCATATTTCGGGTGAAGAAGGGTTAATTGGACGGACACAGCTGTTGAAATGCACGGAGAAATAGCATCACGTTTGCCTGATAATGGCACACAGAGAATTTTCGAGAAAGATCAGGCGATTCGTTTGGACTTAAAATGGTTACGTCTCGCGCACCTAGAAAACGGCGATGGCACAAATAGTCGCAGGAAAAATTGGCGAATGTGCGCAATTTGGCTGATTTGACGCATACTGATTACGCACAAGATTGAAATCACCAGTGATTTATTTTCCACACTAGAAATACCACGATTTTGTTATCGTTGATGGACATGCATCCGTGGCTAGGTGATTGTCATCTTTTGATAAATTTCGCAAAAAGATTACAATCTCCATCACTCTGATCGCCTTCAGAGTGCTTTCATAGTGTGTACGAGTGGCAATGCCGTCAGTTAACTAGAAATGCTTATCAGAAATGTTACTGTATTTTTAGTCGAGCTTTTGCAAGGACATCTGATTGGTGACGTAATACAACAAGTCGTAATAACAAATACTAGCATCACGCAATCACCCTAGGTATTTTAGCTTGATGCTAACACTTTTTGAGAAAAGGGACTGTTATATCTTCAAACAGTCAATAAAAGAAGCGACATCTGGCGTTGCGCTTTTTCTTTTTGCAAAAATAAACCTTGCGTTCATCGATCGCATTTGAAACAGCAAGCCAACAATGATATCTGACCTTAACTGTTGGTGTTTAGCTTTACCATCCAATATTCACTTACCCTAGACTTTCATATAATATGATATACTATTTAATATAGTGGTCTTGCAAACACGCCAAGCGTGGCTGGTAGGTTCTGACCAGCCTAATACATAAAATGTTTGTGGTGAAGATTCATTAACATGTCATCATGCAGACCTATTTACATCTTGATGATAAAGGTCCTCTCATACCGGCCGTATTGCTTCCCTACACACAACAAATTACTTAGCATTGTAATGCTGATTTTTTAACCTCCTGCCGAGGCCAGAATACCGGCAATGGTTGCCATGGTGTTATATCTGTGTGAAAATTACCGTTCTCGTGCTCATCATTCACAGCTACGTTAATTATTTCTTTGTGACACCATTTCTTCACACTATTTCGAAGAACATGCTGTGAAAGGTATCGTGCGTTTTAGTGTATCTCGAGGTTGTGTTACAAATGTTTGCATTAGTTTGAATGAAATATTGCGCAACGTTTCCTAGCACAAAAACGAATGTCTCCTTTTACAGCCCTGAGCTTGTCTAGACAGCTCTTAGATGAGAGCAAACAGAGAAAGTACATTTACTTCCGTTTCAAGGAGACTTATAGGATTGAGTCAGTCTCAAACTAGGATAATCGACTTATTCTAAAAATGTAAGTCATAGACGTTGACAAAGTAACTGTTGAGAACTGAAAATACCCAAATTGAAGACATGTCATTTGACGGTCACTAGTTTTGTAAAGCCTAAATGAATGGTATGGGCATGAGCAAATAAAATGAACTTATTTGATAAGGCAATGGCACACAATGATGGGCAGGAAAGTTATATAATTAGCATAATATCTATGCATAGTATAATACCATGTCTGCGTGCTAAGTTTGAACGAAACATTTTCCTGGATTTTCTGATAGACATAGCTCTTGACTAATCAACAATTTAGGTCAGGATGAATTATAAAGCTATTTCTCGCCTCTACTTTAGCCAATTTGGGTTCTTTTCTTAAAAGTGAGGCAAATGTGTACATCTGTATTGCAATTTTAGGGCATTTTTGTCATGCATATTTTTTTTTGTTTTCTTCTAGGAGCATGTGGAAATGCTCAGCACTTTTGTTCTGCCAACACTGTATGTATGTAAGGCTTGTATTGTTGTGGATAGTTTGTAAAGTGTGACTCAAAGTCATCAGTAACATTGTAATTGACGGAAGATTTTTCTTGATGTTCGTAAAAAACTAAGTCATTCGCTGTATATACAGCTTAAAGCAAAATGGATATATGGCAACAAAATTTGATCTGGTAATGAGACAAACTGACCTGCCTTTGAATAACATAATACTATAATCATAACATCATGATACCATCACCCAGTTCATGCCAAGAGGGGCCGGTAATATCTTTTCCGGACCTACGTAACAAAAATTATATATAGTGACAGGCTCATCAGTATGCAAATATTTCAAACCTTCTGACATCTTGACTACGATCTACTCCACCCAGTTTCCTTTCCCCTGAGATGATGCAAACACAACAAATAATCGGCATCATAATGTTATTTTTCTACCTCCATCAAAGACCGCACATACTCTACCAACAGTGTTTCTCGTGTTCGTAAAATGTTGAAACAATATTAGTACAGGTATCAGTTCTTATTCGCTCCAGGCATGTTACAACGCAACGCAAAGGCTAGCGCTAGTTCACGTGAATATGCAGCACATTAATGACCATGCACAGATCATGGTACACAAATTTTGTTCAAGGCTCGAACTTCTGTTCGGCCACATTAACGATTCTGGACAATTGTATCGGATCCCAAACAAAATAAGCATTGTGTAATTTTTTTGTTCACAACTCTTCCGGTAAGCCTGAATAAATTATTTTAGCTCAGTTATATATGTAGGATTGTGCTCTAAACATGCCTAAAATGAAATAAAGTGGCTTAGTTGCTGAATCGCCAAACATTTAATTCTATGCGAATACAATCCTGCCAAGTTTAAGTAAAATCCATACAGATATTTCATATTGTTGGATCTGGACATGTTCGTAATTCAAATTAGATCTCCATGACACAAGGTTGCAAAATAATGACTAGAGATCGTATTGACTGTATATTTTATTTAACCAATAGTTCTTCCACCACTACAATTGACCCGCCGACCCCGATCGGGAAACTCCCTCCCTTCAAGTGAAAAATATTGCAGTAAAACGTCAATATTTTCGTAAGTGTAGAAACTTCACATTTCAAAATCTCGTGTGATCAGGAAATAAGGACTAAAACCTTCGGCTGAATTTCATGATGAAGACAGCAGCTGTTGTTAATATATATCATTCGACACAAACCAATCTGATTTACCACATGCACCCAGACATACAAACACACATCTGCAGTGGTTATAGGCTGACGCTAACGTGTACCAATAAAGACTATAGGCGTCTTCATGTACAGCATGATAGATTATGCTCTCTGCGTGTTTAATATAAGGGTATAGAGGCCAAAAATTTGAGTGACATATCTATTTGTAAAGACGTCACCGGTTATTTAATATCTGGCGGCAAGGACGCAAAATGTCGTAAATGTTTAGGTCGCCTTGAATCATCAGCCGCCCAATTACCAGTATTTTTTGACAGTTCAATAGAAAAGAATGCGCTAACCTTGACTATTGGCACGCGTTCTTAACTGAACTTTACGATACAACTAGATATCTCTCTCCTTCTATGTTGTCTTATTTGTGAATGCCTCGGCTGTTGTGTGCTCTTAACTTTTTCCTCTGCGCCATGAAAGCCTAGTACCCAATATTTCAATTTATCTATTCAAGAATCCCCGTTCGCTATCCTTGATAATTTAGCCCAACTTTTCGTATCTGTACTTTAGATTATGTGTCAGTATCAGCCTGTCTTTCTACGATATCTCTCCAGCTGCCTGTTGATAACTACCTGACCGATCATTACTCTTTGTCTCATGCATCTGGCATGCCAAATCAACTAAAATCAACTGATTGTACATGACTTGGCTCGGCGCTTGTCTTTCTATAGCAGTGTGGAGCTAGTTTGGAGATCAGATGATCAGATATTTACAATTAGAAACGTGTTTATATATATATATATATATATATATATATATATATATATATATATATATATATATATATATTATATTTACATATATCTTTATACACAATTGTTCATGTATGTAGATAGACAGACAGACAGGTAGACAGGTAGGTTGACAGGTAGGTATAGACATAGATATTCTCTTCCAATAAGATTGTGATTTACCATTGATATAGTGAAACCATTCCCATCCGAATAATCCTAAATACACTTATTTTTTGATTTAAAACAGTCCATAACTGGGCGAACCATTTCAATGTGATGTGCAACAGAGGCATAGAGTCAATGACAATGACCATTTTATATCACGCGCCTTATCGATTGGCGATTTGATCAAGGAGGTATTGCGCTCCTGGGCCACAAAACAACATCAAAAGAAGCAAATCGTGTTAGTATTACCCCTAAATACGTTCGCACATTGGAAAAAGTAACGCTCTAAGAATCTGAGCTTTCTTCACAGCTGGCTGTCACGCCCGTGTAAGGCAATTCCCAAAAGCTGTAATTCGCTCCTGTAACATAAAAAACGCGGGAACAAATGACACCGCCCGCTATCAACATTTCATAGCCATATACTCAATAAAAGCAGAATGGGCCAAGCGCATGCAACTTTAGAGCGGCAACGTGCGCGAGGATATTGAGATAAAGTATTCATTGATATAGATGGGGCTTACAGCGAGGTAAAAATTCGAGGACTTCTTTGACAAGGCATGACTGTGAATGAATGTTAGTGAATACAACGGTGGCAAAGAACGACACATGGCCATGTTGTCGCGCAGAAATACGTGACTCAACCAGTCATTCATTTCAAGCACCAGTAGTGCGCATATTGGCTCAGTGAGTCAAAATACTGTCTCAACTTGCAATCGGAATTTAAAGCGAGTGTTATCGTAAAGTATATTTTTGCTGGGTGCGACAAACCAACAACTAGACTGCCTCTGTTCAGAGAATTACGATTAATTTTCGAGAGTGTGACTAATTGAACCGTTCTGTCCGTGAACCCGATGACGTCACGGTGGTGTAAAAAATATACATGAATGAATGAAATGAAAAATTTTACTTAGACCTACAGTCGTGAATAAACAGTAGAATTGAAAATTACAGTTTGTCTAGACTTGTCAATAATGTTAAGGCCGAACACAGATACCTTTTATTGATACTTGTGCCCAGACCAAATATCTAGACAACAGAAGACAAATATAGAAAGAAAACAAAAATTAATGAAAAAAAATTACTAAACGTTGCAGAACGTTGTAAGGATAGTTCTGCAGAATGACGTCACATGTAGAACGCACTCCAAGTACTCAAGTACAGTTAACGTCTTATCTTCACCTAATACTACGAAACACGAATTTGCTGTGTTACATTTCTTACGTCAGCATCTACCTACTCTTGAACCTTTTCACAGTGTAAATCACCTTGGACGGAGATTGCGTTTCACCATCAGCCAATGCTTGTGTACACATTGCCCTGAAATATTGATATCTATTACCGATGGGTTACCTGATACCAAACGCTCCGAGGCAATTTTTCATGGTACAACACTTGCAAGGACATGTTTTACAATTGTGCAATACCCCAGGAGCAAATTCCATTGCGCATTTAATGTCGTTGTGTGTTTAAGATACTTCTTAATTTGTGACGCTTCACAACTCCAACAAATCGTATATTGGTATCAATGCGCCACTTTGCTGAAAAGAAACACAGTTCTGTGTAGACATTCAAATATCGTAAGAACATGTTTACGCTTAGTTATTTCGTATTGCAAACGCTTAGAAATCCAATCTGATGTGTTCCGAAGACTTAGGCCTGAACACCCATTGTAAAATGAACAGGGTCCAATACTGTACGAACGATGTCTGTAAAATATGCAGATGCTCGCGGACTCATCTATCACGATCCGTTGACATTCTGTTCAAATATGACCTCGTGACTAGAAATGAAAAAACTCTTTCAAACTTGTAATGCTTAGGTGCTCCGGTTGTACAGATACTTCACGGTACTAATCCTGCAAAAACTTTTTTCTAGTAGTTTAAATGTTCATTCCGAAATTTAAGCCATTTGGTCGAGAGAAACATACCATAAAGTTACGTCATAATTTGTAAGTTCCCGCTTCAAATTCGAAGACTTTGAGCAGATAATAAGTGATTTTACGTTTGTCGGGCAAAGTTGGCGACAATGTTTGTAGTATTTACTCGGACATTGCAGAAGAAGGGCTATATATCCTGCGGTATTTAAAACATCTTTTCGAATCCTCTTGGTGCAATTAATAACAAAGTCGCTAGTGTAGCTGCTTAAACAGACTATTTAGGTTTTGATGCGACCTGCTTGCTTACATGATAGTCTGTTTAAGTTTGAACATGGCCAATCACAAGTTAAAATATACGCCTGATGTATCTTAATTATTTGCAGGATGTTAGTTTGTGTTTTTCTTATGCATTTCCTCGGTCAATGAGGCACAGTGCAGGAGTAAGAGCACGTATATGATGAAAGAGGGATTCACAAAGGCTTGATAAGCAATGAGTCCAATTATGTAAGTGTCAAATTTGATGAATCGGCCTTTTTTAATTCCAAACAAACGCTATATTTAGCTAATAATATTCAATCCTTCAGAGGCAGAATCTCACTGAGCTGTGGATATTTCTGCTGTGTCTGCTGGAGATTGAAGCATTGAGAGACCAGCAGGGTTTTCATTTACGTTGAGATGTCACTGCATGCCACTGGCTACTCAGTTGATATGCTCAATAGTTTGAAAAATGGCATAATTTGCCAGACACTGAAAATACATAGCCTCTAAATAGGGCATTAGTCCCTCTACCGTCTGACTTGTCAATGGTCTAACTTCCCATAATCTACATGGAAACTCCTACTGTAGATGTGCAATTCTTTGATATGCTTTCAACTTTGAATAAACCAAACGCTTGCGTGAGATTGTATGATTAAGTAGATAGCTGCTTGAACCGAAAGGTGATTGAGTATCAGCGGTTTTTGAGAAAAATGATTTCATAAATTGTGTAATCGCCAATTTCCTCATCAAAGTCATCGTGACTATACGAGGGTGTCGAAATGTTTCCTGCGCCAGAAATACGTCATAGAGTCAAACAGGACTTGAATGTGTGGTCGCCATTGCCTACTTCTCAATTTAATGTTTCCATGGAAACTTCTGTCAGTCAACATCTCTTTCCGCCAAAATAACCCTGAATAGTCTGTCTGTCTGTCTGTCTGTCTCTCTCTCTCTCTCTCTCCCTCCCCCCCCTCTCTCTCTCTCTCTCTCTCTCTCTCTCTCTCTCTCTCTCTCTCTCTCTCTCTCTCTCTCTCTGAAGATATTCCCTTTGTATCAAATTTCAGAACAGGTAATATGCTTTGCACAGTACAGTACAGTGCAGTGCAGTGCAGTACAGTGCACAACACTACAGTGCAGTACATTACAGTACAGTACAGTACAGTACAGTACAGTGCAGTGCAATACAGTACAGTACAGTACAGTACAGTACAGTACAGTACAGTACAGTACAGTACAGTACAGTACAGTACAGTACAGAACAGTGCAGTACAGTACAGTACAGTGCAGTGCAGTACAGTACAGTGCAGTGCAGTGCAGTACAGTACAGTACAGTACAGTACAGTACAGTACAATACAGTACAGTACAGTACAGTACAGTACAGTACAGTACAGTACAGTACAGTACAGTACAGTACAGTACAGTACAGTACAGTACAGTACAGTACAGTACAGTACAGTACAGCGCAGTGAAGACAGCACAGTTGTATTTTACATGTGCCGAGACATTATTTTTGGTCGTACTGATGATAGGAAGATCTTCATTCCTTGTTTACGTAAAAGATACTAAACAACATATTTTGCAATTCTATTCTGTTCTTTCCGTAAGTGCGACTGTTGGCCTTGTTTCTGTATTCCTATGTGTTTCATCTGCCTCCGGAAGGGTCTATATAACTTTGCTTATCTGTCTGTCACAACTCCTTTGTTCTCAGCCGAAACGAATTGGTTTGAACAAATAATGATCAGTCCTCAATTAAACTGGGCTTTTAAATTCCTTGAGCGAGCCTTTTGAAAGCCTGATTAAAATCGAGTGTCTGTGGTCAGCCTTAGAGTGCAAATCACAAACCAAACTGCGTGTCTAGAATTGGCAGATGCAATTGAACATTGCTACACTTATTTTAAGATGCTTTGCTTCACCCTTGTGTATTTTCTTCATTAAACAAAAAGTCATGCGGTCCTTGATGTTAAATATGCAAACACACTGGTGATCACTTACTTTAATAGAACACGTTTTACTCAATCCGACAGCCGTTTTCGTTGTCGCCATTCAAATGTTGCATGCTCGATAAAACATGGAGTATTACTGTCATCGTGCTGTCCTTGCAAATGGTCCGGTGTAAATTCCCTAAATATGTAAGGCTTCGTATTTTGTCGATGATGATGATGATGATGATGATGATGATGATGATGATGAAGGTGATGATGATGATGATGATGATGATGATGATGATGATGATGAAAATGATGATGATGATGATGATGATGATGATGATGATGATGATGATGATGATGATGATGGTGGTGGTGGTGGTGGTGGTGGTGGTGGTGGTGGCGGTGGTATAAAAAAAGAGTCGTATGCGCCCCTTAAAGTAAGAATATATTTTAGCACAAGGTGTCCAAAGTGTACTTTGAATCCATTTTCTTTAAGTCCAAAGGATTGAAAACTTAACATTTCCGAATAATGAAATGGATTTTATCGCGACATTCAATATTCTGACGTCTTTCATAGCTACATGATTGAAGAGTTAGCCTATATGAAAATGTCTGACCCCTATTAATCCCAACAGAAATGTACGGCGATAAGTGTGCAAATGCCCCATTATCCCAATGCGAAGACCATTTTGTCGATAACGAAAAGTTGCTCTTAACTTCATCACACGTGCTGCATAGTTTGTCATCATGAAAGTATATGTCCATATCTGGAGTTAATATGATACCATTGATTTTCCATTCCCTCCCGAGTGTCAGTTTGAGACGGTTATGTTCCGTTAATCTCGTGAAATATTGTTCAAGGCCATGAAAGGTGTCAGCTGTCACAGTCTCTTATTAGAACATCGCTAGCTTGTCAGCCAGTAACATTATCTGTAACATCAGAGGCAGAAGCGTCTTCAATGACAAGTATAATCCCTCCATTTTGATTTGATAGCTTATATTTAATCCAAGCAAAAGCAAAGCAAAATGGGTTTTAGACGGCGAAAATCCTTCTTGAAAGGAAAGTGCTCTTTTTAGCCTATGATTGATGTACTGAAAAAAGGAAGATTTCAGCAAGGAAATCGCAACTAAGACGTTATAATTGAAGCTTGCTTGCATAGGGAAGATCGTGTGACATCAATGAATGCATGTAGATATTAGATTCAGACCAAAATACATATTTTAATTATTTAACATGTACCAGTTTCCGATATGACGTACGACACGATTGTGTAAGTTAAACAGGTACGTCCGGTAAATCAATTCCGTAGTCACAGCGGCGTGTTCGCAGAATTCACTTTGCGGGGCATATCGAATATTTCGAGTGTGAGATTCCAGACGTAATCTAACACTTTTGACACCACCATGACCATTTCGTGTATGGATGTAGAAGATTGTTATGAAATGAATGAGAGAAACGTAAATTGTGTTTAGGTTTCCCTGTATGCTTTGTTGATAGGGCATAAACGACGATACACTATACTTTTCTCTACATAATATTTGTTCCTATATTGACAAATTTGAATACGAAGTCGAAAATTTACTAACTGTACGTTAAGAATATTTAAAATCAATTTAACATAGTGTGATTGACATGTTTCCACTCGATGTCGACAGTTTTACTTGAAAAAAAATCAAGTACCTTTGAAAGATTTATCCACAAAGCGCTGAAGTATTTACTAGCTCACGAAAAATGGATTTCTGTCATTTGAGTAAAAGTAGAATGAATAAGAAATAGAGATGTCCAGACTGTGTCGCATATAAACGATAAAACACAAGGTGGGACACTGAGATAAATCATTTTCTTTGAGTTTAGCTTCGCGGCATAAATGATGCACAGACGGGTGTCGGTTGTTCCTTTGAAGGCTCAATTGGCTTCGGAATAAAATCCAAGACTTTAGTTATTTATTTGAACAGTCTTTGTCTCTTCAAAATAATTATAAAAAACGGCAAGATAAGACCCAGCCTAGACTAATTTAAGTACCTAAACTTGACATATCTCTCGTTAACAGACATAGCTATGAACAATGATCGATGATTGGTGTTTATGTTGATTGCAATGTATGTGATATCAAATCAGGAAGGGCTCACTCTCTTCGAAACATCTGACATCATTGATTTGTAATGTGCGCTAAATAGAACCATTTGGGCGGGATTTTTTGTACTGCACAAACGAGCATGTTACTTGTCAATCGACTAAACCAGGAATTTGAATGGGCCATTGTACAAAGAACCACGTGTACAAACGCGCATACAAATGCGTGCCATTCCACACACGTTTTACACACATGGGTTTGTTTGTACCGTCATCACGCAATCTGTTCGACGTACTGAGTCTATAGAACGTCCATTTTTATTGTCTTCTTACGGGTTTCATGATGCTTTTTCTCGCCTGGATGAGTAACTAATGGCATTTGCGGTTGATGATGCTACCCTCGGCGATACATTTGTCGCCAATCGAAATACAAGGCATCAAACTGCTTTTAGCATTATGGATGATATTATTGGACAAATGTGATATAACATTTATACAACAAACAACATCAAGTTTCGTTTTAAGTCCATAAAAACGTTTAAACCGTCACAGCAAATGCATTGTGGAATAATCGGAAAATGGCCAAATCCCAGAGAATAACCATTGTGTTTCGGTGTTGTGCCACTAAACGTGTAAATATTACGGGATGCTGGGTTGTCTCGTGGACAAGCGAGTCCTACTGGACCTCGACCTGTAACTATTATGGGATGTTGACTTGCCTCTGGGAATGGCGAGTACTACTTGACTTGTGAGTGTTATAAGATGTTGACTTGCCACTTTGACTGACGAGTGTTACAACATGTAACTATTAACGGATTGGTAGAAACCATGCCAATCCTTTATCCAAAAATCATGGGTCAAAGGTCGTATTACACAGTTATTGTATAGTACAATCACAGCACGGAACAGCAAGACAATGGACAAGCACCTGAACATATAACAAAGTCAAAGTCGTGAAAGAAAGATATTTAGACCTCTGATAAACCAACCGATATCAGGCGTTTCGAAAGGGAAATCTCATCCTGTCACACATGTGGCACCCGCCATATACAAATCTGTCAAAATAAGTCAAAGTAGGAAGCACATGTTGGGATCTTGACATGCTCCTTTGACTTATGAGTATTACTGGACTTGTAACTATTATGGGATGCTGACTTTCTTTTGGACTGGCGAGCGATATTTGTAACGACTATGTAACAAGTATGGAATTGTGGGATGCTGACTCGTTTCTTGGACTGGGTTATGTTGTTTATTTTGTTCTTAAATAGTTGTTAACTTGGAATTTTATGCAAATATTTATTTGGGAAACTATTGTGTACGCCTCAATATCCAGTTTTTTAAAACTTAGTTCTCGTCCGGCATTGGATTCGTCTAAAGTTCCAGTCATGCACAACACCTTTTGAGTTCATAGGCATTACAATGTACAAAGTAAAACAGTAAAGTGTAATTTTTACACTGAACAAAATTCTCGAAAACTAGATCAACAGCCAAGCTGTTTCCTGGCGTGGTGCGCCAAGGTCCGACTTTAAAGTCGAAATCAATGAATCATACTTCACTGCTGGAGTGGAATGAATGAAAACGGAAACGCAATAGGATAGCAAAAAATGGTGGTTGTGATGTTTGATAACATACTTGACGTGGTTTCAGTATCCCCTTCTGTATTTGTACGTCCCCATGATTTGAATTCGCACTCCTTATGATTAACACCCCTCAATTATCCTGGCCGTTTGTTACCCTTGATGTGAATGCAGCCAGACTCCGTGTCAACACTGACTGATGTATGAGTGTTTTCTGACAGTTCTTCAAAAAAAGTATCGACATTGTCCAGCGCGTTTTAAATTCCCCGGATATGTACATCTGCTGCAAGTCAGTAAATACTAACAGTATCACGACCATCATTTCAAAAATCACTAACAACACATTTCGATCTTTCTTTCTATTTTACATGTATCAGAGTCCCCCCAAAAGTATAACGGCCCGTCCCTGGCATAAGTGCAATATCAAATAAAACCATTTCCCTGCACACAATTTGATAACTTCGTTTTATTTAAACCAACTCAATAAACCTTTCGACACTACCAAGTGATAAATTATAACATTCCGTCACGGGGCATGCCGAGACACCATAAAACTAACACTGAACAAACAATATTAGTTTTATGTTCATTTGGGGAAATTTTTCTGAAGAAAAAGATAACGAACGTTATTCATATTCACATGGCCCGACTTTATGCGATAAAATCTATGAAAGGGACGAGTGTAAAGATTGATACAGGGTCAGAAAAAATGAGAGAGATGCTGCTGTTGATTGAGAAACGGAAACTATATTTAAATGCAATCCAAAAAATTTGAAGAAATCACGGATCAGCGATCGCGAAAATCTTAATCAGAGAAGTAAAAATACGGTAGATTGCCGGCGCAAAGGTTTATTAGCAAAAGCTCTTGCTCATTGAGACGTATAATATGACAGGTTCAGCACTTATGTGCCGTGGCTGAATATATCAAGATTGAACTTTTTTATTATACTTGCTGGAGAGAAATTACTTGAATAATGTGGTGTGAAAAAAAATGTAGTCAGTGTCTCGGAAAAGTTCATTTTAAATTCTAAGACGGCAAGTAGATACTTTGCGGTACCTGTTTTCGAATACCCAGTTACGTTAGACCATGCAGTCAATACAGGGACGTCGACAGAAATCATATTTTTATTTCGTAAAGTACATTCAGTATTTATTTCATATTGTAATATATGTGCATCGAATGCGTCCGTTTAATCTTCTTAGTGAGTAGATTGTGGTCCGGCTTTAAAATTCAAGATGGACCGAAGAATGGCAATGTTTTAAAACTATATTTATTATAATCTGACTTGATTGTAAGGATTTTGTGCAATGTATCAAATCATTGAAGCCACCCTGAGACTATCGATTTACTATCAGAAGAAGAAGATATTGCTAAATATGCTACAGGTATACCACTGTTCGTTTCGACAAAGTTTTTACAAAATATTATGGATGCACATCTACAGACTGTACGAAACCATGGAGACATGCCAGTGCTTTAGCAAGTAGAATACAATATTGAGTTGATGAGTAGGGGTAGCATTTATCCAGGAAGATTTTATTGACGCCGTCCATTTCTTCAAAGGAAGCGGTGTGAATTCCGCACAAAGCTATCTTCGGTCGGACAGATCGGCTGGGTAGTTCTCCATCATGAAAATAACCCCTTCGGTAGCTGATCGGCCAATTTTGAGAAAGCATTATCAAAGATGTCTTCATGTCAACATGTCATTCTAATGTATTTTAACAACATTTCAATTTGGAAGGAAGAGTGAAAGCTGTTCGCAACTGTCTCTTGCGCATGCTATGTTTTGAATCACTTCCCTTCCGACCTTTATTTTTCCCTGTTCCCATTCTACTGCCTCTCCATATGACAAATCCCAGAACTGTCCTCTCTTTCTCCCACATATCTCTGTCCTCCTAATCGTCAAATTCTCGAAAACAAACGAATCATGTTCTCTTCCCTCACTTTTGGACTTTTTGACACATTCCCTTCGTTTCAAAGGGAAAGCTTGACCGCCCTCAGCTCTCGCGGCTTCCTGCTCTTTGTTACGAGAAACAATTTACCCTTTGCTCGCCAAGAAATCGCTTGCAAACACATTTTTTGTACGAACAAATTTTTTGATTGCCTCTATTAAGTTTAGAAATGTCCAGTTGAAAACTTTTAATACAGTTTACTTCTTCACATTAGACAAGAACGAGATTTTCTAGGGCGGTAATAATTGACGATTTCCACAGCCATTGGAGTGTTTTGTTAACCTGTACACCCCCATTCCCTGTAAACAGGACCACAGTCACCATTGATAACAATCCGTGTGGGCTAAACCATGATGGTGAAAAGGTTAAAACAGTTTGTTATAAAGTCTGGAGTGTCTAACGCTCAATGCCCCACTTTAACTCCTCAGTTTGTGCCGAGAGTACAGTTTCTTTCTTCCGTAAATCTTCAAAAAGAGGCAACAGTCAGACTGTACTTGTTTCGAATTTCTGTTTCATTACAAAGTCGATACTCGCTGAAATCTTTGTAATTGTAAATCCAAAATGCCTAATTTCAGTCATCCCCGATAATGGTCAATTTGATTAAGCTTTTTACCCCCAAGTTAACAATTGTTCCGGGTTCAAAATTACGACAATGTACTGCCAAGTTCTCTAAAAATGTTTTTGCGAAAACTTTTGGTGATCAACGCAGAAGGAATTCCAAGTACGTGTACTGCGATGAGAAATGATCGCGACTGTGTTGTCCCAACTGATTCATTATCTTTTGAAAAACAATTCAAACGTTCCGGCCTTCTATCGGAATTCTTTATCTTTCGCTGTTCAAGAGAAGTAGAAAATGGCTCTAGGGTACGGTTAAGTCATCGTTGAATGAGAAAAAAACAAAAAGTTTTAAGAGATATGTATTGAATTCTATGTTTCGCCGTCCAGATTAAGCAAGCTTTCATCAATTCTCCCCGCTTCGCAACAGCAAATTTGTTTACAGCAAATATTTGGTTGCCTTTAACCCTTTGAATGCTGTACACAGTACTTTTCCCACCAAAATTTTAGTGCAACATTTTGCTAATTTTATGAATTTTTCTGTATTTTGTAGCTACTATAGACTATAGTCTATAGAAGCTATTGGGATGGGTATCCGTCCGGCGTCCGTCGTCAGTCTGTATGTATGTATGTATGTATGTATGTATGTATGTATGTATGTATGTATGTATGTATGTATGTATGTATGTATGTATGTCTGTCTGTCTGTCTGTCTGTCTGTCTGTCTGTCTGTCTGTCCGTCCGTTTGTGAGGCGTCCGTCCACTCAAATATCTTGAGAACTGCAGTACTTACTGATTTGATATTTGTTGTGTGGATAAAATATATGATTTTGAGAAACTCTTTTTATGAATTTTTGATATTGTTGAAAATATGCAAATTAGCGCCAAAAAGGCGATTTTGGTAAAAAATCTTCTTCTTCATAACCACTGGTCAGACAGCTTTGTTATTTGGTATACAGGTCCCTAGGGATAACCCAACTTAGATTTGTTCAAATTGTGATGAAATATGCAAATCTGTATTTTAGGCCAAAAAAAAAAAGAAATGTTTCTGGTCAGCGCGCGCGTCACTTGAACAACAGCGCGTCACCCTTTTTTTTTCCTGGTTTGAGGCCGGCGGCTGTGGCAAACTACATACTGATTACTATAACCATGGATCTCTACTCCCGGGATCTCTACTACCTCCATGCTATAACACCAAACCAAAACGGCTGAAGAGAAAGAAAATTCTTTGGGGCACATGATCAGTGACTGCATGAACAGTTTAAATGTTACTATATTGATAAAACTACAAAACTTAGTGTTATCCCCAGGCCATAGCGGTCCCGCTACGATTTCGCCTCCCCCCCCCCCCGCTACGCTTTGATTCTCCCCGCTACGCTTTAAAATATTCCCGCCATCCTGAGTTCACACGCTCTGCGTAGCTACCAGCTGATGCCTGCATTGTCTACACATAAGCGCTCACTGCAACTTTTAACCTGGTGAAAGAGTGGAAGGTGTGAAGTATGGTATGCATCAGATAAGTTGTCCGGAAGTGTTGAGAGGAACGTTAAAACAATAGAAGAATCGGCTGGGTTGTTCACAAATTTTCATTCCAGAACGACTATTACGACCAACAAAGACAGTATACATCGCGGACAAGTGTTCACAGAGGTAGGCGGTGTAGCACTAGCAGGGCCTTTGATCACATTACCATGCTTTGATCAACGAAATGGACCGCAAAAGAAACAAGAGTTGACTGGTGAGGTTGATTATGATTGTACAACGATGAGTTTTGTCTGAGTACGATCACGATCGCGATCGAGTTCACATTGCATAAATTTCAATATGGCGGCGGCCATGTTGGTCGACAGGTTCATAACGTGTTGACATTGATCCTGGCGTCGCGTGTGGTTCCTCTCTGACACGTTCTCTGAAAGATTTTACACCTGATTTTCGAGGGATTCTAGTTGTACTTAGTTCATGTCTTGTGATCATCTTGTTGGTATTTTTAAAATCAAGAATCGAACGACGATGTTCAGTGGAAGTAGAAGTTATGCGGGGAGGGGGGCCGGGGGGGGGGGGGCCGCTGGTTGAAATCTATCCCCGTGATGAAAAATTATTCGCGGTGTTTGTCGTTCAAAAATGATATAAAATTCAATTGCATTTGAATCGTGTAAAGCTTAAACTTGTGAATTTTCCTCTTTGTTGGCAAGTTTTGACAATTTATAGCAATATATGTATTAATGAAACTCCAATGAGACGAACCATTTCTTGCTCTCAAAGTTTCAATCTGAATCTTCTGTTTTAATTGCAATTGTAATTACAATACTGTGATGATTTATTTAAGTGTAATAAAGAGTTTCCATGATGTTCAAACTGCACACTTTTGTGTTACCATTGCATTTTGTTGTGAGTGTACATGTATGTGTGGATGCATGTGCAAGCTTACATCCATATGCAAATATAAATTAATGATATGCAAATGATTATGCAAATTAGCCGCTAAGCTTTGGCGCTTTAACTGACCCTGCTCCCTCCCTTGAGGAGGAGGAAAAAAAAGAAAAAAAAAGCCGCGTCGCCGCACCATTTTTTAAAGAAAGGCCTGACCAGAAACATTTCTTTTTTTTTTTTTGGCCTTAGAATGGAATTTTTTTTTTCCATTTTTGGTCAGGCCATCCTGAAATGAGCTATCAAAGATATCCACCTTCTTCATCAATACATGTGTCACAAAAGGTTATTCTCTACATAACACAGCAGAGCTCTGTCAACTGTTGAGTCGCTTGTTTTTTCAAAACTGCTGGTCAGACAGCTTTAATATTTGGTTTACAGGTCCCTAGGATGACCTTAGTGAGATAATTTCATACAGTCAGGAAATACTTAATTTTGTATCCATGTCTATAGTAGCTTCAGGGACTTTGGCCCTATGTTTTTGATAATTTTGGGCCAAATGGATATCATATTTTATTGGCTATAGGTTTTTATCAAAATGTTGGCAAAAATCTGAAAAAATTGACTGGTGAATATTTTAGGAAGGCGACAAAACTTTGACTTTGGCGCTCAAAGGGTTAATTCACGTTTATCCTAATTTACATGGCTTCCCAACTACGGCAGTAACCAAGCACGTTCACCAGGGTCATGCTGTTAACGACTGATAGGCGTCCCTATTCGCAGTGAGATAATTCAACGGCACCATTGCTTGTACGCTAACCCGCATCCGTCATGTACGGCAAAGAACGTCAGTGCGTGTACTGCATAATCTGTGCATTGAAACAGCTCTACTGCATTTAATCTATTCAGACATGAAATGGCACGGTAATTGATAGAAATGTTGACGCCATGGAGGGGCAATGCTAAGGAAAAAAACACCCCAATTAAAAACGACGTAAAGCTGTCCATCGCATGATGACCTCAATGAAAACAGGTTGAAGGTGCTCAGTTGTCTGTCTGGCGTGATTGAAATGTCATAAAAATGCTGACAGTAAAGTTTCTGTAATCCTTAGTGATTTAAGTCCCTAGAGCTGATGACCCTGGCTTCAACCTTGCACTTTGTATTCCTAACACAGCAACGACACAATGACTCGTCACAACAGCTTCAAATCGTTTTAAAATTTTGTTTTTATACCGGTAAATACACAGCAACCCTCATAATTATCTTGGCGTGTTTACAAATGTACAGAATATTTTCACATCGGACTCATCCCTTATCAAAAGAATGGAAACCTATCCGAAATAGCTGTCCTAATTTTCTGGTTTTATAGCAGTAATTGAACGGTTTTGTTCCATTATCTGCCACTTCTTTGTGTAATTTTATCAAAATTGTACCGCGGCATGTCGCTCGCCTGTTTCGTTTAGAGATAGTCTTTATTTAGATCACTGCTGACAAAATAAAGTAGGACCATCACGGTCCGAAAGGAGTTAAATAGCCCTGTCCAATAGGAACATGATGTCTGTGCTAGATTTTCTGCTTCGAAACCTAAAACTTCTTAATAATCTCCAGTCTTCCATGTGTTTGATGGGAAGCTGGAAAGATGCGTTTTTGGGGTTTTGGGGTTTTTTTGTTTTTTTCACGGGCCTTGCAAGGTTGCTGTGAAAACGACAACGATCGGATGGTATGATGCATCCAGTCTGCAGAAATATTTATTTTGCCAACGTATCAAGTCACAATATCATGCAATCAATAATTAGGGATTAAGTTGTTGACATCCCCTCTCTCAGTCTGCCTAAAAGTTCTCAATTTCTGTTTACATTTGCCATGCGATTATTTGCAGATGGAAATCGTATTCATCATCTTCTTGGCAGACATTCGGCAGCCTTTGAAGCCACGCCATAAGGGGTCATCTTCATTGGAGACACGTCTGTCATCAAACATTATATGTCAGTGTACTTTGAAATTAACTCAATTTTCGCGTCTAGGGTGTACGCGAGAGGTAGTGAGTGTTCATAATCATGTATCTGCCTCTTGTCACAAAGCAATATCTGCAAGAGAGATAACTGGTGTAATTTCTTTTTTAAAGATATATGCTTAGTTCTCCCCCCCCCCCTCGATATTATTTAAAACAGGACGACACTTACAATAAGTAGGCGCAACCTAATTATGCACGGACTCTTTCTAAGTCTGTTCTTGCAGTAATGTAGCGAAATCGACACTTCAATGTGTGTGCGAAATCTTGCAGCCATGACTCTAACCATTTGCTGGTTCAAAGTGCAGCTGCAACAGAGAAGTAATAGGAAGCAATCTTAGCTGACCACGTGTGACACAATCTAATCGTAACTTTGAGAAAACAAATTGACAAAGATACAGCTGTTGCCATATTTTGTCCTTAAATCAGAAAGACTAATTGCTGTGTGTAGCGGTAGTCACTATTCATCATAGTCAATATAGGCCATGATTGACAGACCGAGATTTTATCGGGAATATTTACAAAATAATCATAAGTTCGCTGACAAATAAAGTTGTATTGGTTTAGATTTGTCATCAGGCAAATTTCACAATATGGCTTCCCGTATATGGCAGAATTAGCTCGCAGTAAAAGCGAAGTTTTGCTCATTGTGTGCATGATGCCGTGCAAAGAATGTGTACCCTAGACGAACATTCAGATATATAGCTGCGTCCTGTTTCTTGGTGCCGAGTGTTACAAAGCCTACGATGGAGGCACGACAGGTATCTCATATATTTTCGTTATCACATAATTAATTTGTGTCAGTGCGCAACAGTGATGATACATTTCGACGGTTGTGGTATCGAAGACTTTTGTTGTAAAACTGTTTGGTGTGAAAGTATGCCAGACAGCTGTCCCAGCTATACAAAGGGTGTCAATTACACGGCAGATGGTACCATTAGTCAACGTGTCACCGAGAACGGTGATGGGGTGGTGACCGTTGCTCCCATTGGAAAGGAGAGAGAGTGTGTATTTGTCCGCGCTGGATTCCGCGCTGGTTTATCAACTATGAAATTTGCAGCGCTGTCCTGTCCTCTCTTGTCTACATGAACACTTGATTGACATATCACTCGCGAAATAGCATGTCTGTAGTTGGCATCCATTTCCTTGCGATACATATTTTTATAAGTCTTCATCCTGAGAAGTTAAATCTGAAATATCTCCCTCGATATTATTTTGTCGTTCGTGAAATACCACGTCACATATTGGATTCCTATCTGCACGCTGTGTTTTTCTTCTGTTGCTATTTCCCGATCGCTATTTGCTAAGAATCAAATTTCCTTGTCTGTTATTTGCTTAGATACATTTTTATCTTTCTATATTTATTTGATATTGTAAGGCTTCAAAAAATGTTAGAAATGCCCTAGTCGTCTGAAGAGAACCGTAGATTACAGAGCCCCCAACGTAGTCAATTTTTCAATCAATCGCGTAAGTTCTTACGTCCAGGCTTTACCCTTCTGAGAACTTTTAAGCCGAATTGAAAAGGCAAAGGGTATATGAGTGTATAGAGGAAATTACACTGATGTGCGAGACAACATTTTCAATGTACTATGTCAACGTAAAGCACGGTGCATTAATATCTCGGCAGGATGTACTTTCAACCCCGTAAATATCTCCCCGTTGAACCTTTCTTAGCTCTCATCCGATTTGATGGTCGAACACAGATTTTCTATTAACGGGTATCCGGGTCTCCGTAGGTTTCGCTGTTCTGCGAGCTAGCGCCGGAATCCGCAGCGATATGCTCTTCAACATCCCTACTTTAAAAAGACGCGTTCCCAGAAGCCCGCCAGTATTGCAGAGCACATTATGTTGAATGGCTGTACGGCTATACGGTTGTGGCCATTGAAAAACCGAACGTCTACTTCACAGTACATCTCCAGTTAGAAAAAAAATGTTTTGACAGTTTTGAGATTTAAAATAAAATTTAACGGATTCATATATTTAATTGCTGTGCCCTTAATGTCCTCTAATGGAGATATCTGATAGTTTGACAAGATAAACCTATTTTGATGTCGTACTTAATTCAATCCCGCAAGCCTTTACAGATACCGCAATTGATAGGCGTATATGAAATTGACATGAATATACGGTTCTTACGCACATGCGTCGATATACACGTCACAGTATCTACTAACTGGGGTCTTAACGAGAATCTTCTGCCGTTCATTATGCATGTTTGTTCTTCGAATGATTCATTCAAAATTATTTGTAGTAATTTTTAGGTTCCGTTTCACCATCAACTGTCCGTAAGGTCGTTTAAATGTACATATTAAAGTAGTGTTTAAACCCAACGGCTTAATTAAATCTACTGAGAGTTTTTATTTATTTATTTATTTATTTATTTATTTATTTATTTATTTATTTATTTATTTGAAGAGTCAATAGGCGTATGACAAGGCCTAATTACAAATTCCTACAAATACACAATATACAAACAAGCAAAGCATAAACATAAGATTATACAACTAATGAAAATAATAGTAACCGATGCGACGCACATGAATATATTTAGTCGTTAATGAGTCATTTCATAAAATTTGCATATAAAGCAATACTGATTAATAACCCTGCATAAAAAATGATTCTATGTCTTAGTAAAAGCATAGCTTAAACGTACATAGACTCTCTTGGAATTTCCCAAATTACCACTATACTAGGAACAGACAGACTTTTTCCTATCAATTTCTTCTCAATAGCGCTCGTGACGTACTTTCGTCGGGGAGTGTGGATCTAACACAATGTTTGACATGGAACTTGCGTCACAGAATTTCAAAGAAAATTTGAATTTTTTTACTTTGATGCTCCTAACAGTTTTATAAATATCGACAACACGACGGTTTTCGTGACTTCTTGGCCGAACACATCAAGATGGCCAAAAATGGCCGAATATCGTCAAACTGGCGTTTGCCGGAGTAAAGCCTCAGGCCTACAATAGAAGAGGTTTTCTATCATTACAACGTATCGACTGTAATATCTACCGTATCGGTGTGTTACACCCTCTATGGTTGACAGAAATCAGCGTACTCTTTCAGCATGGACGTTTGGTTTTGCTGGTGATGTTTACTCCGAGTCACGGTCAACACACCTGTTTTTTTTGCGTGATATTGTAGTATGTGCATAGCAACGATCCCAAAAACTCGTCTTACACGCTAGAACTCAATTGCAGATCTGATGAAATTCACACCCGCCCAATTTCCCGCTCGACAAAATAAATATCGAATCAGCTGTTCTATGAATTAAACAGTATCAACAATAACAGCGGATTTATAGGTATTTTTTCCGTCATGAAATGGGATTGTGGTCCTGGAAAATTGAAATTTTGAAGTTAAAATCCCTGTACATTCAATTATGACCTGGGATCGTACGGGTTCTATATAGGGTTGCATTCTTCAAACGTTACTTTTACCTAGGAGTGGTGTAGGTGCGGCAAAGCTAATCATTCTTTCAACGCTAACAACAACTCAGCAAGGTAGAGTGAATAACTCTTTCATTTCTGGGTAATTACTGGCAAGGCGTGGCCATCAATATTTGCCAATTACTACTCCCATCGCGTGTAATTATTTGCCAACTGTCATACGATACCTTTTGTGACCTTGTGCATGGTCTGTATCTAATCTCGTGGTAATTCAAAATCCTTGCATTATATATTCCCACGAGATTAAAATTATCAAAATAACAAGACGCATGGTGAAGGTATTAACCTAGACGGACCTATAGTTGCTGTGGCCCGGCTCTAGAACAGTGCGACAGTCTTCACATGGAGGACGAAAAAACCGCCCACGTGAAGACGTACTCAATTGAATCACAATTCATGCCGTGCAGACGACAGCTCGATCAGGATGTCTTATTCGTCTATAGCTGAGAGCACTGGAAACTAATTCTTAGCCAACATTTGCCCTCTTGTTATCTCTTCGTCGACTGAGGGCAGCTCATCCTTCAGAAGGCAGCTACTTTGAATTTTCATTTTTGCGATAGGCAGCTCCAACCGTTATGAGTAAAATTTTATTGCAAAGTTCCGAAATGTTCACGTTGTTTTCCAGTTGAATGTCCAACGCGATAAAAATACATTTTGTCGTCTAAGAATTTCGTTCAAAATTTGCATGATATTTGCAAACTGCACTTCTTCTTAATTGTTTCTGACGGGAAATTTCACATCCTACGGGCGCTCAACAAAATTTGAGATTTTTCATGCTGTCTTCTGATGTCATTGATCTTAAATATCATCATCAATTCGTCCTGTGTAAGGGATAATCTTTTGTATTCAAATGTTATCTATTTTTTGCAATGGGTAGAGTGCAAATGATACATCAGGTATACAAAAGACAAACCGGTTTAGTTCGTAAACAGTAAACATGGCGTGTGTTTACATGCTAGCTTGTCATCTCGAATATCAAAGCAGTCACGGTAAGAGTCACTACAGAAATATTGACCGCCGTAAAAGGGTGGGCTCTTAACAAGTTCTTCCGGTTTGGCAAGGAAGTTGTTTCAACTGAATACCTACAGTGTTTTTGTCAATGTCTAAAATGATGCCGTTAAAAGAAATTCAACTATGTCGCAATTTACGACACGTTTTGATTTCAAATCATCCATGAATTTAAATCTTTTATGAGACATTTTACTTTTAAATCAATAATGAAGATGAGCAGACAGCCCTCTTCACAAAACAAGCTATAGGTTGTAAACGTAATATTCATCAGTGCATTGACACTGCAACCCAGCTGGATGTTTACCCTTAGATTGATATCGTCGGTAACGTTTGATTTGTGGATGTTATTGAGCGCGGTAAACACGTATAGGCAGTCAAGTGGGGGCTGCTGTGCAGTCGTGCGTTTAATTGAAGAAAATATCGCCGATCGGAGGTCGTAAATACTGTAGCGATGTTGATAGTGAGGCCAAGGAGAAAAATCAGTGAGTTACTCGTCGGAATTGTCGTATCTACTTTTGACGATATACTTCCGCGTCGCGTTGTTTTTAGTGCAACATCAGCGACAATGATCTTTTTGTTTTACTACATGGTGATTTAATTTGTTGGAAAATATTTAGGCTTTTTACTATGTTCAAGCTGAAAATATGCCAAAACAACTGAAAATAGCTCTTTGCTTTTTGTGTTTTAAAAATGAAACCTCCAAGGCAAATGATCCCTCTCCCGCTGATCTGAGGAATTAATCAGACGATGTGATTTGAGCTGCAATCATTTATATTCATCTACGGTGTGAAACATGGACACGACGTTTGAAACTATCCGCTTTATGTCGTCTACCCGCTCCCGTTTTGTGAACATGTCAAGTGCGATGTAGCTCTGTCGAGACAGCGTCCTAAATAACATTCCTCAAGGTTGCAGAAAATGAAGCAAACTGGTGTTTAGTCTTATTATACCGAAGTTAGATCAAGACGGAGGGATTAGACATGGAGTATTATAGGTCTTCAATATTTATGAACTAACTTAAAGTGAGCATAACGAACCAGCTCTGAGCGATGTATATTCATCAAATCTACCCTTGTATTTAAAGTGACTCAGTAGTGCACTTCTACGGTTATAATTTAATTGAGCTGTCCCTTTTACGGCACACTGTTTTACCATCCTCTTTACGACATTTCTCTTTGAGTTGCTGTGTTGCGTCTTGAAATTTCAAGGTAATTTAAGTGTTTGGTAAAATCCCCATGGTTAAAGTTTGCATTGTATACGTTCTTACTGCTTTTGTCGGAACAGATATTCCCCATGTTGTACATGCTTAAAGACTTTGATTCTAGGAATGATAGTGAAAAGGGTAAACTCGGTGATACATAGCAGTGTCCCGTATAAAATCAATAGCATGATATAACAATATTACAATATCTATTACGTAAGTTTCCCTCCCTGACCAGCAAATTACCTCAGGTACTTGCTGTAAGCATGTGTTTATATAATTCTGCGTTTATCATCGAGCACTTCAGTTTCGTGTGAAAATATCTGTAGTGAGTTTTGATGCGTACATACATACATACATACATACATACATACATACATACATACATACATACATACAGACAGACAGACAGACAGACAGACAGACAGACAGACAGACAGACAGACAGACAGACAGACAGACAGACAGACAGACTGACTGACTGACTGACAGACAGACATGCTTACATACATACATACATATATACAGACAGACAGACAGACAGACAGACAGCAGACAGACAGACAGACAGACAGACAGACAGACAGACAGACAGACAGACAGACAGACATACATACATACATACATGCTGTAGGATTCTGCATGTTTGTAATGCATTTCGTAATGATTTACGATGGTCTAATTAAAGGCACATGAGCTAAAACTTTTGCATTATTTTCGTGATTTTATATTTAGATTAAAATTAGTTCATAGAAATGTTCTTACTCAGAGATGTTTACTCAAGTATAAATTATCCACTTAGTGGGAATGCATGGGGAGGTTTCAGTAAGACAAATAATAAACGCGTGCAGCACCAAAATATGGCCGCCTCCATACAACTACATGATAAACAGCGTAAATGGTGCATGTACACATTTGAATCTTTACAAATACAACATGATGCAACCCACTGAAAGGACGGGAAAGGGATTCACTCCACTTTGACAAAAATTATCTGCTTTCACATAACATGGCAAGATTATGAAAATGGCGGGAAATTTAAAATACACAAAAATCTGTTCAATTTCTTGCCTATTCTGCCACAAGCAAACGTTTTTGAGGTATAGATAATGACAAATATGTCGTTCAATTTACAGATTGCAATGAATATCTGAGGAAATTGGAAGTACCTTTAGGTTGGACAAATTTCGCAGAGTTGCAGCTCATGGGCCTTTAAACAGATTCGATCTAACTGGCACGATAGACTGCTCCATGTATGTCAAGTGATATTGAAGTGTAAATATAGTGTGAAGGTCATAGGTTTTTTCCTAGAAAAAAATACCGTGTATTTTACCAGGTGGTGAAAAGGGCACACGAGAAAGTGTCGTTAATGTGTGAATTTTTTCCCGAAGTGAAATTTTATCAAGATTTATTGGAATGACGTGAAAATCGTATTCGGCTCATTATAATGTATCGCCATTAGTGCAGGTTTTGCTGCACTATACCGTGTTGTTTTTCAAAGTTCGAGTCCAGGTGATCATCAATCTTGTATGAGACTCAGACAGCCACTCACTTGAATGTGTTATTTACCCGCCAGCATCTGTCTCAACCTTCGTTTCCAAATAATATGTTTGTGTTTCTGCAGATCAGTGGCAATATCGGAACCCAGACGGATGTTTGCCTAGCAGACTGAGTAACTTTCACAGACTTGTGACAATTCCTTGACTAGAACGAGCCCCGGGGACAGATATTTAGAGGCTATAAACGACAAGCGTGAATGATCACCTCGCCCCTCTCGGTGATTTCTTGCCGCCAAATATGCTAATGTTCCCCGTGAGGTCTTTATATCCGCTACCAAAGACCCAAGCGTACCGTTAATAACCTCACTGAAATATGACAAAGTGTGATAAAAGTTGGGTAAAAGTGGTTTTTTTTCAAACGCGATGTTTTCGAAGGATATATCATACAAGTTCTGGAACCTTCTGTTTTGGAGCATGTCTGTAAGAGCCGCGCACACTTGTGCGCTCTCTCTTTCCCCTCTTTGATGTCGAAGCTGGTCGCTGCTTTATCGCCCTCTATACGAGCTCACCATGGTTAGGTTCATCGACCGGGTGTAAACTTATGAAAGCGGATCTGAGTTTTAATGCTTAAGTTTTGTGATTTAGAAATTATGCACTTGTGATCATGCCACAGCTAATCCGATGCTTAGATTTTCAGTTGTAGTTGGTAATTCACCACTCAGGGTCTGACACTTCTAATTGATAACATCATAGAGAAACATAGATAGAGTGGCAACGGGTATTGTTTAAGGAGTGAAGCGGTTACGTAACCCATCCATGTTCGCCTCGCCTCAGGTTGCTCTCGCCTCTCTTTTCCAAAGAGTGCCGACCATGAATCCTTCGGTAATTTTCGGATTTTCGCCAATTGTTAAGCGAAAGTATGTTCGGCAAAGTTTGTGTCGTTGTTGTCGTGTGGTGCTGAGCAGAATTGACGTGCTGGACGTGCGGGAGTGTTTTGAGCTTCAGGAAAATGACTTTTACCGTTTTAAAAATTCCTTTTATATTTTTATGAATATATAATGAGTGTGTTTGATCCAAATTTGAAAGTCTTTTATCGATACTGTCTGGTTTTACTCAATGGTTTACGGTCAGTCATACCCTCTTTACACGTGCGTCAAGGAAGGACATGTTTATGAAACTGCTAGCGTGTTATGTTTTGATTGGCGTGAAGCAGTGTTTCTGGCCTGAGAGCTCACAAAGTAACTATGGTTGCTACGCGACTGGCAGTACGATGCCATCTCGTCGTATTTTTCGCATAATCTCGTGTAATTATCAACCACAAACAAAGCCTCCAGAAAGTTTAACACCCTTGGAGCTCATTTTAATATGAAAAGCCAATAGTCTACCGAGACGACCATGAAACAAAAGGCATGCAAGCGTTGCGACTCTGCCCATGTTACTCTGTGATAACATTAATCTTTGCACAGGTGACCAGGTGACCCCTCACTTTTATACTTCGTTATGAAAGAGAGTGGCTAAGGAAAGTTTGAGCAAAAGCGAATCTTTCAGTTAAGAGGCGCCGCATTATCTTACGTTTACGGACGGCTACTATGACTCTTGCTAAATCAACAAGTGTCAAAATCCCTACCGAGATATTGAAACGTCCAGGGGAATATTGGATAACACGATATGCGTAGGATGTAAAAGGGCATTGGTCGAGGAATTTTACGTCCAGCATCTTTCAACTTTATGCCCGAACGTATCTGTGTATTCGATGACGCAATATTCAAGGTGCCGGGCGATCCGCCAAGTTTCCTGAGATAGTCCGATTATACTTTCTTAAGGTAGTCTGCGCTCGAAACTAAAAACGCTTAAACTTTTGTTTAAAATTTTCATCAAAGAAACTTCAAACCTTTCAAACCGTATTATGTTCCTGAGAGACAGCAAATGACAATAACATTACTCTAAAATGAGTATATTACCCGGCCATATTTACCAGCTCCTTTGCTTCTTTTCGGGGACAGACGCATTATAAAAGTGCAGCTCGGGCAAAATCGCGGACTTGATGTTGTAGTGGCACTAAACAATGTTGAGTGCGTAACACTGACACGCGTCATAAGTGAAAGGTCAATCGATGCCTCGGCGCTGAAGATAAGTTTAACATAGTAAATAGATTCGAAACCGCGGACGGTGTCTTCTGATAAGAAATGGCCTCGGGTCTCAAGGATGAACGAGGTAGAAAAAAAAAGACGAGCAACATTCTATCTCGTAATGCAATTGCATTTCCTAGATTAATCGCTGGAGCCAGTAACTGCTTAATTCTCTTCCGGAATTGTGATTGACGATAAATTTTACGGAGAAAAGCGTCGTCAGGATGCGGCGTGTTACACTTCGAGGTAACATCTTTTCGACTCTAATGCGCGTTGGTTGTTCACCCTGAGGCGCAATAACAACGGATATCGTCGATAATGCTACAAGAATGTTAAAGTTGTACTTACGGTGTCTTCCTTTCGCGTCTTTTTCTCAAACAACGACTTGGAATCGATTGTGAATTCTAAATGAACTTTTTTGTCGTGAAAGTATGTCAGTGTCATCGACCCCCTCAGTTTAATTCATGGACGTGATATTTTTTTCGACCTATCAAAGGCAGCTGGTATGCCTCAGTCAACTGCACGAGTTGGCTGAATTCTTTTACCACCCTTTTGCAATAATTGATTTACTTTATAAATACTCCTGTTTTCGTCATCCTTTTTCAACTTTACATAACCATTGCATGTATCGAGCAGTACAGATACCCTGTGCATATCAATGGTATCTGCCTCTGTACCTCATATTCTCTTAATTTCTAAGTGACGCAAGTAAATGCATTTGTCTCTGTTTATGTCTGTGATCCGAATTACTTTCCTACAAGTACACGTTTTGATGCATATCTTCAATGTCGAATCGTCTACTTACCAACGTTTCTGAGGATCTTTGTTCTGTTGTCCTGACAGCCGCACTGTTTAACTCGAGTACTGACGTGTCTGCATGCTCACTCGTGCATCTATTTTCCATCCATGTCGGTACTTACTGACTCCGTACCCAGTCGTCAAGTCTATACTCTCTTTTTTATCTCTGCCAACGGATTACCTTTACAGAGAAAAAAAAACTGTTACAGGTAGCTCAGAAATGAGGTTGGAGAAGTAGCACTTTAATTCAACAGAGACCGATATAATAAAAGATAGGAAATACTTTGAGCTTGATCTACGGACTTTTTGAACTCTATTTGTTCAGGCCGTAGAATGATGAACGTCGAAACGTCTAAATGTGTTCAGTTAGTTGACTGCACGGAAAATGTGAAAGTTCACAAATTCACTGTTGGCTTAGACAGAGATGGATTCCCTAATACTGGTGCTTCTAATCAGTGAATATTCGTAAAGTGGCACTTTAGCCGATGGGTTGATAAATGCCTCCCATAACGTCACGAATGCATACCTAGATTGGAGAAATCTTCATTACGCCAACCTTCGGTAAAACTCAAAATTACACAGTATAAAAGTGCCTAAAATCAATCACAATGAGAGAAGGCTCCTTCCGTGTATAAGGTAGTGTACGCCTCAATATTGAAAGACTAAATAAACTTTTGCTGACTCAGATTTTTGACGAGGAAACCTTCAACAAATGTTCAAAATCAAGAGTAAAAATCAGGGTCGCCGAGCAAATTTTGTCGAGCGGGGAAGACAGTCTATTCGCTCTGTCACATAAATATCTTTGACTGCATCCAATCACCTGATACAGTAAATTTGACCCTCTTTAATAATTTCAAACTAGACGCTGCGAATGCATTTCTCACTGCGGAGAAAATTGCAAACCACAAGATTCACTCGTTGGTTCTCGAATGAATTCATAACGAATTCATAGCTCCGTTACAGAACTATGCGATTGCTCGTGTTAAATTTCCGTCTACAATTATACTGTTCTGCAATGCTTTGTTTCAGGAAAGAAATAAACCAAGCCGTTAGCTCGCTCGCTTCTAGGGCAATATGTCATTTGATCTTGGGGGCGCAATTTGCCAGATTGTTTTTGTTTTGTTTTGCTTTTGGTTTTGTTTTTTGAAAGACCAGAAACTGTTCCTCACGTTAACTAATAAGAATTGCAGTAATCTCTTATTGAAATACTTTTTAATGTCGCCATATGAATTAACACAATTCAGAAGGAAGACAATTTGTAAGACATCAACATAATCCTGATGTAAATCAAAACGATATTACCATGGCTAGATAGTGGCAAGTTCAATGTTTTCAATTTCAAAAACATTGGCCATCACAAAGTCTAATTTTCTGAAGTTTGTTCGTCTTGTCGAAACCGTTAATCCAAGCAGATTTATGTTTGTCCCAATCATTGCCTAAATTTCCCATAATTTTTATCGGCTTACACTTTAATAAGTATTATGGAGAAAAAATTATTCACAGATTTTGCATCGCTATGTCGGGACGGCATTATATACACGTGAAACTATCATACTTATCCTGACGCCGCAAAAGGGTAAACGGGGTTCTCTTTAATGGATTGAAGCAAAGGGTGTATGCGTATGGACTTGCGACAACAACGTATTCATTCAAGTGCATGGGAACCAAATAGTAATAAAGTCATAAGGAATCCAAAAGGCCTAACAAAATAAACATCATGCGTATTAAAATATGATCACAATTGTTTGATGATAGCAATTAAACCAGGCCAGTCGTCGCCGCTTGAGGCGTGCTTCATCTATCAGCTCAGACATTTCTCACCGTTTTGAAGAACTGTGACCGGAGCGAAACGTTCTAAATGTTGTTTGAAAGTAACAACTTTATTGTGTGCTTCACACCTTGACCTAAGACGAAGTCATCTGGGCCCAGACTTAAAGAAGATGTGAGCCAGATTTGGGCCAGAGAGCAATATTAGACTTATTCACTTCTGACAAGCTTTCCGAAAGACTGCTCAAAACTGAGTCACAACTATCCGGGTATGACAGTCTGTAATACTTCGCGCCATTTTACCATTGAACCATGTACACAGACTATTGCTGTCGCTCTTAACGTGACATTATTATGACTTTTCATCCTGCAGGGGTGGTCGGGACATTAGATAACATTCGACTGCGACGATATCTCTTCGAAAACAGGACGTATGACGTCACGGTACGACCAGTGTATAACACATCCACCAAGACGGTACTGGAGTTACAGTATTTTCTATCACAAGTCCTGGACGTGGTAAGTTCCGCATATTTAGAGACGCATGCGTAATGCATGCATACAGCCACGCACTGCTGCAACTTACTAAGGCAATGGGCGCCTCGAAATTGAAAGACAAATAAAACCTTTGCTTACTTTAAAAAAGCATAACAATCGGGTTCACCGCAAATTCTGTTACTGAAGACACAAATCACCTAAGATTTAGAAATTCAAAATGGCCGCCATGCCTGTCCTATCTTTATGGCAAAATTAAAATTTTCGATATTCGAAAAAATAAGACGGTGAAAACTTTACTTACCCCAAAAGCTTCAAAATGACCCCCGCAAGCGGTCGACCAGAAAAATTGTACAAATTGAGAGTCTGAAAATCTGTCCCCTGAGCGGATTCCAAGCTTTAATTTGTTTTCGATGCCCACTGCCTCCGGTGGTGGCGTCAATCGCATATGAAAAATGATCAAAACTTTGCTGGAACGGAAAACAGGCACCTTGTGATACCCATCTGACGATAATTTTATTCGGTCATTCCTTTCATTTTAACCAGTCAAGTAGTCCCATGTGTACCGGCACGGATCTAGTGCGATTAAAATCATAATCTAGAAATCCTTATCGGATAACATTTCCAGTTAATTAATCCAGATTACAAGCCATGGGCAACCACATTCCGTCGTTATCAGAAACAATTTGAAACACGTTTCCATTGAAAACAACCAATTAAAGTATCCGGTAATTTTATTTTGTTTACACTTTCGTGTATTGGTGTCTATGTATACGCAAGTACTGTATATCTATGTGCACATAGATATGCAGTACTTGCGTATATACATAGACACAATACACGAAAGTATGTGTGTATGTACGTTCATGTACGTATACGTGGGTGCATGCACGTAATTATGTGTGCCTTAATGTGAACCCTGTGCCGACACAAATTTGACGTTTTGGTCACTTTAAAGCTTGATATAAACAGTCATATGTTCTTGGATATTTCTTTATATAGTATCTGTACCTTTGTTTTAATGATGTATGTTGAGTATGGTTGAAAAATCGCACACAAGTTTAATCCTCATAAAATTAAAGTTTTCTTTTGTCTGTTTTTTTGTCTCTGAATGCTAGGGACAAGTCTTGTCAGGAAGTGAAATCAGATCAAATCATGAAAACACCCCTGATGAGCCTTCCAAGTAATAAGATGAATGTTGTCTGATAATACCAGTTTCGATAAATGTTAATGAGATAATGTGTCAGATGGGGTACATGGTTAAATTGTTATTTCATAAAAAAGCAATGGTGATAACTGTACAACCATAGTCGTTTATGGCGTTTGAAATTGCATGTGCACATGGTAGCGTAGGCAAACCCGCGGAATTTGACAGGCTAGACCAACTTTTAAGCGCTTTTAACGGCTTCGAAAGCAATTATCCATATAACTGCTGCATCTGACGATACAAAATATAGATTAGGTAGTGAATAAAGATTAATGCAGTCTATTTATATACCGAATGTAGTAGGAATATTTACTTGCATATCGTTCACGCTGGCGCCCGGATGCGAAATACATATTGAGAGCAAAATTCAGGTTACCATAGCGACTGTAATGTTATAATTGGTTTGTGTGTTAACTTACATAACAACTGTCTATATATTCAAATTAACGTACTTGCGCCCCACTGAATTCTTCGTATTCTTTCATTTTTAAACGACCACACATACCAAATGAACACAATATGAAATGCTAAATGTTGCCTTTGCTTGTTAAATCTGGTGAAGAGCAAGTCAGTTTATCAGCTGTTTCGTTTACATTATCCAAAATGAAGATTGTGTCCTAGTTATATGACTTGTCTTTCACTGTAAGCATATCGAGGAAGACTGCCCAATCCAATGTTCACTGCGGTCAGCCATTTCGTCCTGCGTATCGATTTAAGTGTTTCCGTTGTCTACTGTCAAATCATAACATCATAGCTCCGATGATCTGTTATTATCTAGTTCTGAGTGTAGAAGTCGAAATAGATTTTTTTTCAAACGACTATTTTCCAACTAAATTTGCACTAAATAATTTAATCTTTATTTATATAGAATAAACAATTATTATTAAATTTATAATTACAGAATTATCGTTGTCATAAAAAACTATGTTTGGCAAGGTGATGTGCCCCTTAATAGGCGATGAAAACTTTGTTATAACCTGGGAGCACTTGGCGAGATTACGACTTGAAATTAAATGACATTATCGCGCTGCATCCGGTGATTATACAGAATATCTAAATATGTAAAACGTCCTGGCTGAATGCCTTACCATGATCCCTTCTTCAGTTTATTTTCACCCTGGAGAGATTTCAGACAACTTCAAACTTTGATGACAACTAAGTGCAGAAATTGTAGATCGGTCGGGAGTAGATAAATGAGTCCGCATTACAGGCGGATCGTTTCAAGGCTGTATGTGCAAACGTTTTTGACTTGTTCATGCGACCTTACGGTTAATCACCAATTTTATGAATGGAAGTTCGTTCCCTCGAGTACATTTTGCTCACTAGTGGCCAAATTAAGAGGATGTTTTGCATCTCAGGGGAAACACTCTGTTTGTTGTCATGAAGGTAAAGTGTCCTGGAAAAGGGTTTTTGTATGCTTATATTGCCGAGAGGAAATTAAGTGAAAAACCACATAACACGTCGCTTGGCTAAAGCTAATCGGACCTTGAGCGTTATGTCCGAATGCAATTTGTATTGATCTATATTGCATTGTAAAAAATTCTATCCTACTAACATCATGTAATACTCTTTGGCTATTCTAAACTTTGCTCAAACTTCGCATCAATTAATATCATTTCGAGATTTGACGAGGAATACTGTAAACAGGTCAATCCGCAGTAGGCTCACTTATCATACTTCTTCATTTCTCAAGAGGGCGCACTAGTAATAGTTGGAAATCACAACGAATGGCCAACTGGCCCCGTTGCATCCACCATGTGTACAATAAACTGAAGGAATAATTCGCTGAATTGCATTGCCCTGACATTCTTTGACATTGACTCTACCAATAAAGAATATCTGAAACAAAGGCCGTAACACATTTCTAATACTTTGCTTCTACAGGACGAGCGACTTCAGACGCTTAGGATGAACGTGTGGTTGACGTTGGTAAGTAAGCACGGAAAATCCTTCAGTAAAAAACGTGTTTTCCATTTCCCAAAATAGGTATGAAACGTCCAAAATAACGAGACAGTGGGTCTCGGGTATGTGTCTGGATATTAATTCAGAAAGAATAAACTAGTAACTTACACTAATAAGAATTACGTGACAATGTACTCTCTAAAAGTGTGACTCAACCCACCGTCCCTTCACCCGTCCCTCCACCCATTCCTCCACCCATCTCTCCGACCATCGTGCTCTTCTAGAGACGAGAAATGTTACCCTCTGAAATTCAAGGAAAAGGTCATTTGAACTAAAACTATGTGTTGCTTGCAATATTCACATTATTTGCACTCTGAAGTTGATGTTTTAATTTTTCTCAAACTTAATAAATTAAAATTAGCGAAAACGTATATATCTTTGATAAACTTTTTAAGAATATGTACAACGAACGTTTCCGATCGCGTTCTGGTTTCCAACCTCAGTGAGCACCCTTTACTCTTGCCTCTCCAGAGATGGTATGACGAATTCTTGACTTGGAATCCGAAGGACTTCGGAGGAATAACAAACTTCAAGGTGCCGAAATCAAAACTGTGGATGCCAGACATCTGGTTGTACGAAAAGTAAGTACCGTACGTTTGCTTTCGAAAATGTATGTACTTGAAGGGGCATCATTAAAAGCAAGCATATTTGGCCAGCATTCATTTGATAACCGGCGCTTAGATTGGCTTCTTTATTCATAGCGCTCAGATGAAAATAATCTTCGATTTAATATTGATAATGAACATAAGAAAGCACATTTTGGCACATGTTACCTTGTTTACCATTTTCAATGCATTTCCTAGTTTAGATTCGTGAAATATCAGACATCTTTCTCGCTATTAATATGAGCTGGCTCGTGGTGACTTCTAAATGCTGTCAATATCAAGCTTTGTAAACGGAAACTACACATGAAATATATTTTACTTTGTTTGTAATGAGACAATAGGGCTCTGGGCATGCTTAGTCTGAGGAAGAGAGACATTGAGATAGACAGACAGACAGACAGGTAGACAGACAGAGCCAGGCAGAGAGAGACAGAGACAGAGTTTCCCTTAGAATTGTTAAGTCTATAAATCAGAATGTTCTTCAAACAAGTACTTATTGTGTCGCTTTTTTTAAAAACTCTCAGGAGTTGGCACTTTTATATTCACGGACATTGTGTAACCACTTTCCAAATGTTGCAGTGCCGATATAAAATACGAGGACTGGACATCAAACACACAGTGTGTTGTCAATCATAACGGACAGATCATGTGGGCGGCTCCTAGTATTATCAAGTCCCACTGCAAGATGGATGTCAAGAACTTTCCCTTCGACAGGCAGACTTGTAATATCACCTTCGGACCCTGGCTGCACAACGCGTCAGAAATCACGGTCAACGGTACAGGTAAGTTGATTTCGCCGTTGCGTAACTGTCGTTGCCCAGCGGATAGTATACGTAATTAAATTTGTCGTAAACCACTTGACTAGCAAGTTCGGCCACCCTATAAAAAGAGTCATTGTGGTATGGATGAAGATTGGTGGACGCAAACCTTTAGTTACTGAATGGATTTTCCAGTGTTCTGTAGCTGATGACTCACTGGGTTCCTATTGCTTATTATATATAAGGTAGTATGTGCCTCCGAAGTGAAATACTTAAACTTTTGCTCATCTCCATTCTCTTTCAAAATGAACAATAAAAATCGGGGGTCACAGCGCGAATGTTGGTGCTAGAGAAACAAATCGCTTAAGATTTAACGATTTGTCTCCGAGGCGCATTCTACCGTAATCCAAAAGTCAGTCTTGGCCTACATATATCGTTGATGATATATCATGATATCAAATACAATCCATAATAACGTGACTAATAGAGAGGGTATTTTTCATTTGAACGAAATTTCAAAAATTTTATGCAAAAAATAAGAAAGGAAATACAACCTATTTGCATCACTTTTCTGCCCTTAAAACATCGCCGATGGTATTGTTCCCAGTGGTGGACAGATATTTCAAAGAGCAAAGGCATAGCCGGCTGTTTCTAAAATAATTAAAACAATACTTAAGAATAAAACATTGTTCAAAAATAATTCAGAAAATATAAATCATGATGAACATCAAAACGTTCCTGTGACACTGTTATGCTAATTCTAAATGTTATACTTGCAACAGGTGCCAATGACTACTTCGAGGGAGACACGGAGTGGGACCTAACGGGCTTCTCCTGCCGCGATGACGTCATCGAAGTGCAATACTACCCGGACTATCCGTTCGAGAAGTTCTCCAAAGTGATCTACTCTGTGTACTTAAAGAGACTTCCAATGTACTATGTCTTCTATTTGGTGATGCCCTGTTCTCTGATCTCGGCCACTACGCTGCTGAGTTTCTTCCTGCCTGTAGAATCCGGAGAGAAAGTGGGACTGGGAATCACCGTCCTCCTGTCGCTCACTGTCTTCCTTCTGTTGTTGGCAGAGACCCTGCCACCGATGCAAAATAGTGTACCCATTCTGGGTGAGCCTTGATATATTTATTTTAGGCTGCCTTTTCCTGTCAGGTTCATCTTTCCGCTACCAGCTCAAGACCATTCAAGCATAACACAACACAACTTCCCATTTTCATAGAACACAAGTTGAAAGTTAACATTTTTCAGTTGAAGAGACAAATGACCCATTCATATGAAGTATGTACGATACAAAAATGTCAAGAATGTGTGATCAAATCAAATTACGGGCATACGTCGTAGTTAGCATCTGGAAGTATTTATATAATAACATTTATGTTCGATGGTAAACAAATGATATCTCACAGCAATTAGGATAGATGAGCTCCTTTAAAATCAAGGATAACGAGTGACGTAAAGTCTTCAAGGTCACGATAACTTTATCTTGTTAGCACATGAAACGCATGCAATCGTTTTATACCTCCTGAGAAGGAAGTTCACTTATTTTAACTGAAGCAAAGTACATTTTCTTACCCTCTTTTTATCTTTCTCCGATAGGCCAATACTATGCAGGTGTCATGGTGCTCGTATCGCTTTCCATATCCATGTCGGTGGCCGTGCTCAATCTGCATTTCCGTGGGCCGGAGAGCAACCCCGTGCCGCACTGGGTGCGCAAGCTTCTTCTGGGTAGGGTGGCCAGGTTCGTGTTGATTCGCCAGGTGACGTCAACACAGGTCGCGCGGACGAAACGGAAACCTAGCTTCGTCAGGCCGACAAGAAAGCTGGAGCTACTGCCAATGATGGACCTGCACGAGGAGCTGGACAGACCGAATGGCGTCCAGGGAAAGAGACTGGCTCACCACTGTCCCAAGAAGAAAACGGGCTCGACCAAGCAAGGAGGGACAAATGCTAACAAAGTCTTCGATGAGCATCTGTTTATACTTCGGGACCTGCTCGGGGAATTTCGTAGCGTGCGGCAACTCTTCGATGGTAGAACCAAAGAGGGAAAAACGAGTTGTGAATGGAAACAGGTTGCCATGGTCATGGACCGCGTATTTTTGATAATTTATGTCGCGGGGACGTTAATAACCATGCTTATTATTTTCATTCAGATTGATCTTGACTCGAAATTTACCCCGACGCCGTGCACGCAGTGAACATCCAAGAGTACTAGTTTGTATTTGTCTCTCTGTACAACTCAACCACCGTTGATGGCGCTCTGTACGATTTCCCACAGCAATCTCTACGAATGTTCGGGGAGATGCGCATCCTCAAGAAGTTATCGTGTGTGAGGTCGCTTTGAAATTGAGCCCGATCTTCCGATTTTCTGATTGACAGTTAAGAACTGGGTAATAAATGATATGAAAGAGACATTATTCCACTTGGAATAACGGTTAGCGTGACAGGCAACACGTTTTTCTAATTCTGCTCATGACTCAACTGTCATCGTCAACCTCACGGTCAACGAGCAGTGATGAATCCACCGACCCATTCAGGAAATCCATCCAAAATTGAACTATATCGCTTTTGAGCGGGTTATTTGGGTTTCAATCTGAATGTAATCCAGACAGTGCGCGATATTGGCAACTTTTGGCCTAAGAAGGATTTACTTAGCCAATCCGAAAGCCTGGAAATGGCTTAAAGACGTAAAATCGTCAACATCTAACGGTTCACTTGCACGTTCGTGATTTTGTTCTCCCGTGACCTTCAATGTAACCTTTGAACCCCGACCCCCGTGTGACCTATGACATCATGCGGGGTTTCGCTCCGCACATCGAAAGGGTTCGATAAGGGCGGGAAACATAAATATTGTTCAACGTGCTTGACATAGTTTACGAAATACTAAAAAGCAATATTGATTAATCATTTTTTAGAAATTTAAATTCAGTATCGTTGCATCTCAGGGTATAATCCTGAAATGCAATTTGAAATTATACACGACTATTTTTTCTGAATCGAAAAGTGTTCTTAGAGTCTTATATATTTCAGTAACTTTTTTTGAATTTTGGCATGTCAAGTGCACATTTTAATTAAATCACTGTAAAAGTGGCTCTTCAAGGCTACCAGGTTTTGTGTAATAGTAGAGTGAATGTAGGTAATTTTCTGTTTTATGGCAAAATGGGTCACGTAACCATGACATCTACTGAATCTATTTGAAGAATGGCTTTCAAAAAGCGCCCTCACGCGAAGAAAAACAATAAATTACAGTACCGTCATATACAGTACATCAACGGAAACAGTCTATCGGTAAAATATTAACCTTCGTAAAAAAATTGTCGGGGTGATTAATTGCAGTTTTCCTCTCAAGAGTTTTTGTGTAGAATTTGACTGATCTGTTCTTCATAGGACATAGTCCGTTAAAGCCCAGATTTAAAGAAAAACATGGTGAAAGTAGAATTCCTTGCTCAGGTTAAAGTTAAAGCTTAAAGATGGAATGTGATCCATTTAATGTCACATTTAAGCATTGATGTCAAAAAATTGATAGCCTTCAGATGGAGCACGCCACCATTGTCATCATAACATGGAATCTTCCAAAATAATGTTCGAATTATTGAGCGCAATATCTGCACCCTTAGAAATGTTTACAATATCATCCGATTTTGATATTTTTATTTTAATAAGTTTTGGAAGCGAACTTAATTTGGTAAAAAAATTGTCAATTGTTTTGTTGTTGCTTTGAAATTTTATCCGATTATGGAAAACAACACGCTGTGCCGCGACTATCTAGAATGCAAGACATTTACACATGACTCTCGTTTAGAAATGCACTAGAGTGAGATATCACGTGAATTGTAGGTATTTGCATACTGATTTTGTTGCTTATATCCCTTTTCTACGATTCTGTCGTTCTGTATATTCTAAGTGTTGTTTGTTTGAGATTTCACGTATTCATGGAAACGTATATTTTGATGATTCAATTTTTTTTCTCATGAACATTGAGTGTACAGAATAACTTTCAAAATTATAACTCTTTTGATGAAGCATACTTATAACACAATGTGGAATTCGTCTTTGCGGACACGAAATGGAGCAATGAAAGAATATGTGTATTGCTTGAAATCGTTCTAACATTGGTATATATAAAAAGGCAAAAGGCACGGCAGTGCTTATCAAGACGCACTGCCTTTTTACATGTTGGCAAAGTGCCAATTTCGTCTTTATTTTCCATGACATGAAGTATTTTTGAACTGTTACAATAATCATTTACAAGGTCCTACGAGACTAATTCAGAATTCAATATACAGTTTGGATGAAGAAGAGCCTTGAGCGATGTCAGTGAGCACAACTCAAAGTTGACGACAAAGAATGCATCAATGACAGTTTCTCCAAATCTAGACAAATAAAGTGATCAATAAAATGATTTATAAAATGATTTTCTATCACTGGTGAATATCAAAACTATTTCAAGCTTAAGTTGCTTTGTGATATCGTAGATTTTTATTAGTAATTTTGAAATGTGAAACGTTATCGTTTGACTCTAAGATTAAGGTAGAACGCGCCCAGGGGCCAGATATTCGGACTTTCAACTTTCAAACTTTGTCAATTCTTTCCTGGTCTATCATTTGTGGGAGTTCATTTTAAAGCTCATGGTGTAACAACACTTTTCACCGTCTTAGTTTTTCGAACATCGAAAAGTTCATTTTTCTCCATAGAGTTAACACAGGGATGGCGGCCATTTTGAATTTCAGAGTTGGAAAATGTTAGGTAATTGGTTTCTCTAGAACCAAAATTTGCACGGTGACCCCCGTTTTTTATTCTTGATTTGAAAGAGAATTGTTGAAAGATTCCTTGACGAAAGTTTGAGCAAAAGTTTATTTTTTTCCCTTTTGAGGCGCATACTACCTTAAATCATTCTATCTGGATGCGCGATTTTTTTCCGTTTTTGATTATCATGATTGTAATAATTTCACGACATGCAAAGAAGCGATTACTATTGATAAAGTGTGCGAGGAGATCAGATGTTTTGACAAATCAAATAAAACCCGACGATGAAACTTATTCTGACTGTAATATTTGCCGTAAGAATGAGTTTACTCGAATTACCTGTGTGTTTACATCTATTGTGTACCTGTGTATGTATGTATGTATGTATGTATGTATGTATGTATGTATGTATGTATGTATGTATGTATGTATGTATGTATGTATGTATGTATGTATGTATGTATGTATGTATGTATGTATGTATGTATCTATGTATGTATGTATGTATGTATGTATGTATGTATGTATGTATGTATTTATGTATGTATGTATGTATGTATGTATGTATGTATGTAGTATGTATGTATGTATGTATGTATGTGTGTATGTATGTATGTATGTATTACGTACGTACGTACGTATGTATGCAGATTTGGAGTTATGATCGATGGATAACTGTAACTCACCAATTTTTTACATTTTCTCAGTAAAAATTAAAGGGACATTAGCTGTAACTGTTGACTAATTTTTCACTACTCTGTTTCAATGTATTGACTACAGAATTTTAATATAATCCGATCATCATGACCAATGACCGGTGTCTTGCTCGCCAACACAGCCTGTATGCGTGAAATGACCATTGTTATTGTTGATAAATGTATTATAGTCCGGACCTGAATAAAAAAATTAAACAATAACAATGCAGATCTTACTCATGTAGGGTAGATTTATGAGCCAAATATTAGGAATGTCTCCATGGTTCAGGGATCCACACCAGAAACTGGAGATGATACACAGAACAAACAAAATTTTTAAAAAATGACCAAAGTTACAGCTAATGGATCTTTAAAGTAACATAATGAAACTACATTACTTACGCTCATTGCCGTATCTCGAGTAATAGCGAAACCGTGGGCTCATCATCTGCACTCGGACAGGTAGGGATACCATTCTTTGCTGTGCCTGTATTTGCATGCAGCACGAATCACACAGGTGTTTGAAACAGTGTCAAATTTTACACAGCGGGTCAGGTTTCTCGTTTTGACATAATAGAGACAGCCATGATCATCTATATGCCTAAAATAACTCTTAACATAACGACAGATTCCAAAGCGACATCATTTCTGATGTTTTCAACTGGTATACATCATTTTTACTGATATAAAGTGTTCTATGGTTCTGAAAAATTTACACGTTCAGAAATAGTATAAAAGGTGATTTGATGTGTTATTTCTGCGACAGAACATATTAAATTTAAGGTTTTAATCTGAAATACTAGGTCAAGGACACACTAGTTTAATAGTTAAACTAAGCTGGGGCATATTGTGTGACGTTTTCTTTTCAAGTTATGTTAATGCGCACTCAGCGCGGGATCTCTAAAGAAAAAATTGGTGAGTCAGAGCTTAAAATAGCATCCTGAAGAGTATCACGACTGCGTATGCGCTGTTTGGTGTAAGCCTGTCATCCTGGCTGCAAATAAGGTAAAGTCACACTTAAAATTTCGAATTTTTCTGTTGCGCGGTTCACGTACGCTCATTTGTCAATCAGCTGTCTGAGGTTATTGCGGAACGGTCACGATATGTCCTAACCACCAGTGCTCGCGCCAGACGTTTGCACCGGTGTCGACACCTCTAAATTTGGCATAAACAAGCTGTCAATATCCGTGCTATAATTTTGCATTCTGTGAAATACCAGCCGACCTTCGCGCAGTGGAACTTACTAGCAGCAGAACTTGCCTTTAATTGGTAGGAATCTACCTCTTTCTTGATGACCACTAGTCCTTCAAGTTGAAGTAGCTGTCCATGATAGGTAGTATTGTGTAGGTGAGTTGTATCTAATTCAAGCCGATTACGACAATAGCCGGCGCTTAAGTAGGTCATTCGGTTGACGGCTCCATGACATTCACCTTACTTCAACCATAAATATTATCACAATATTTAGTATCAGTCAAAACCTACTGCTCAACATTTATCGTGCGACGTTCAAAAAAGACAATTATTGCAGTTCTTTTAACAATATCCTTTTATTTTGCGGTATACAATGATATTCATATGCCGCTTGATTGTGCCAATAAATACTGCGTCATGGCGGTTTTAGCTACTACTCATTGTTGCTTGACTTAGGGTCAGGTGCCCTCTCGTTGGCGGGGAACAGCTATTGCATAAAGAATGTTGACAAGATTAAGAGGGCATAAGAGGCGGGAGCGCGTGTTGCTGGCTTTTAAATAAGATGAATTATATTTGGCTGTTGTTTTAATATGTAGTTAATACCATAATTCAGACATGGTTGCCCGTGAGACAAGACTGTACAGTCTCCAGTCCTAAAGTTAAGAGTTTTCTTCCGTAACCCAAGCATTATCGTAGGGTCAATAAATATAACAACTGTTTAGAAGTTAGCAATGGTACAATTAATGGCGGCTGCTCAACACAACCCAATAGTCTCGAAAACTACCCCACATACGTACACGTAAGCGGTGTTGGATACCTTCCGAAAAGAAAATGTACGCATGTCTGAAAATTGGTGAGGCAGAAGCCAACGCTCTCGGGAGTGTCCGAAAGCAACTGTTGCGATGCACTTGCAAAATTGCCATAATGTATAACTTTACATAGGTAAAACTGAGTGAGAATTTTCAAAGTGAGAGAGCATAACAAGAAACTATTCCCGACGATTGAGTCACTTTTTTGCCTTCCTGATGGTTGACGTTGTCAAAACGTGGAATCACGATCATATTTTGCCTTCAAAATTATTATTTATTCTAGGAGTGGAGTTGGTAGAGTATGTCTTACTTCTTCAGAATTTCACACCCTTTTCTATCATGTGGACTTTTTTTTTCAAATGGGCAGGTCTGAACTTCTTAAATAATTTTTTTTTGTCATATTCATTTCTTTTTTGTCTATCCTTTTGGATGAATACTTTACAGAAACGTTTTAACTGGAAGTTGACTCTATGGCGCTGTTACCTCTACTTGTTGTGGAGTGTTTGGCACTTTCATTGTTTACTGTGTTCCCATGATATTTGCTCTTTGTTCCTAGATGACAAGCTGATGGCAGCCTGACAGACGTTTCCGCTGCAGGATTCCTAAAGCTTTTAGCTGCATTTGTTGTACCCTGATATTACAAATGTCGCGTAGCAGGGGAAACTTAAGCGTAAGTGTGTTAACAACTCAACTCTGTTTATAGAGTGTAGTTATCATTTAAAAACAAATATTGTAAAATTCGACTGATAATCTTTGTGCTTTATTTTTTTCTTCATTGTCGTCATGTAATAATTTTTGAAAGTATTTCTGACTGCTTGCAAAGTTACCACAGGGTATAGAGTGAGAGGGATTTAATTCTTTTCCATCTTGCCTTGATGTAGGTCAATGTGACATTACCCATGTCCACTAGCGAATACTGGTCAAGCCCTTGTGAAGGTGAAAATTTCACAAACATGAAAAAGATCGATGACCTCGTCGCCAGGGGACTTCACCTGACGCCCGACGAGTATGGAAATGTCGATGACCTTAAAAAGACCCTTGAAAGGCGCACCAACATACCAGCACACAGCTGGCAGGTTAGGGACGAACATGGAAGAAAAGTCAAGAAAACAACACCTGGAGGGCGCTACTCAGCGTCACCCGTCAATCCAAACGAGGGTACGTTTCGTGATCAGATCACTAATTGACAAAGAAAGGGCGACCTCCCATTTGTATTAAGGTATAATATAATGTACCTTGGGGAGACATATTCGGACTGTCAAATTTTTACAATTCTTTTCTGATCTACCACTTGTGGGGCTCATTTTAAAGCTCTTAGAGTAAGAAAAATTTCCATCGTCTTAGGTGTTTGAAAATCGAAAATTTTATTCTCCTCATATATTTAACACAGGGTTGGCGGCCATTTTGAATTTCATATATTGAGTTCAAAATGTTGACAATTTGTTTCCATTGTACCAAACTTTGCATGGTGACCCCTCAATTTTATTCTTGATTTGGTGAAAGAATGGTTGAAAGTTTCATTGTGGAAAATTTTAGCAAAAGTTAAAGTCTTTCACTTTCGAGAAGCATACTACCTTAAAATACTGCCGATCCAAAAGACATGAGCATAAAAGAAGTGTTCTCCGAGGCGGGTAAAACTTTTCCCAGATTTCGAACCATTACAACCTGCAAAATAACATAAAAACTACACGATGCATGTAACTGGTTACTAGAGGCCATGCTACATTTTAAAGAAAAACACATTTGTGTATATTTTTTCGTAATTTGTGATCATGCCGATCTTCCACAAACATAAATATAACTCAGCATTGATCATATATTCTTGGTTCAGATACAGATTCTCAAGACGAAGACAGCGATGCAGAGGCAAAGGCTTTATGTCACATGTATGAAGATTCACTTCGACTTCAAGATTCAAGTCATGAAGACCTTGCAACTTGTGAAGATTAGACGTCAGCTTTCCGAAAGTCGGTGCGCCTGTCAGCTGAAAACGATTTTGGAACAGCGACGTTCAAAAAACTACCAACGTTTTTGTTCAAATTGCCCTTTCAATATTTTGCGGATAAAACAGGGCATATGCTTTTAAAGCATGCCACTTTTGCAGCTTAGAAGTGGTCTATACTCGGTATCAAACCGTTTTCATAAATCAATTCTCCTTGTTTCATGTGTTTGTTTTGTTCTGATTTCTTCATGACGAAGGACGCCCTCTGCCGCTGGTCAACAAAAGATATGTTGATTTGATATGACACTGTTTATCGCTTATATTATTTACATTTAACTTCCGTCCAAGACAATATTTACAAGTCTGACATTTTATTTCATTGCTACAATTGCTGATGGAGATGTGCCACAAAATATTCACACGTTTCTGTTTCATATAAACGCTGAACACGGACATCTTAGAGTTGTGCGGAAACACCAAAGATTTAAATTTTAGTGTCGAGATGTTTATATAAACTAATTTACGATATGTAATCTGGTATTACATTATTGTATTTTTTTGTACGTTAAGTTCTATATGTTTGAGTGTGTTGATTTTTTTCTGTCAGAAAATTCCTTTTTGTCCAGGAATTTTCCATGTTTGTTGTAGAAATCCGTCCATATTCAAGCCGTCGATAAAATCTTGAAAGAAATAGTGAGTTGAAGTGTGTGTTAAACTTATATTGCAACATTTTACAAGTGGTATGGCCACAAACTGATGACGTCAAAGATGTGTGTGCGTATGGTAATGAGGTCAAAGGTTACGTTCTAAAAGGTGATAGATTATTTTTCGGGGTAAGAGTTAGGAATTGGGGCTTGGAAACGTAGGGGAAATGATTGAAAAGAAGGGACCCAATTTTCACTATCTTAACTCAAAATTGTCGGAACAGAACGAGAGTAAGCCTTCGCTCTGTTCCGACAATGTGGTCAGTTAACCTCAATTCCTTGCTCCTACTGTGCTTCACCCGACACAAAATGTAAGCAGTCAAAAATTCTGAAAGCGATTGGAAGGAAGTGGAAATTTATTTCATTTTAACATTATATGTTAGTCAGTGCCGTAATCACAAGGCATCTATGTTTTGTGTACGGCGATTTTGACATCATCAGTTTGTGGCAATACCACTTGTAAAATAGTGCCTCAAGTTTACCACCAGACATGGTGCCACGCTTGTTCATAAATAGCGTGTGTTACGTGAAACTGACAGCTGGTAAACAGGATGACTATATATATATATATATATATATATATATATATATATATATATATATATATATATATATATATATATATATATATATATATATATATATACATATATATATATATATATATATATATATATATATATATATATATATATATATATATATATATGTAATTTATAAGCAAGAATTGTCTTCTGTATTTCAAAAATCAGTGTATAATGTACAAGAGTGTACTTTGCCTTTTTTGTAACGTATCTGTGTTGTAAATAATAAAGTTATAAGATATATTGATCGCACTATGTTCTTAAGTATCCATAGAAAAAAGTGCACTCATATATATATATATATATATATATATATATATATATATATATATATATATATATATATATATATATATATATATATATATTGTGTATACAGAATATACATAGGCAGACACAGACAGACCGACAGACCTACAGGGACACTGACAGGGAAAGAAGGGCAGACAGACAGACAGACAGACAGACAGACAGACAGACAGACAGACAGACAGCATGCAGCAGATAGATAGACACATTGATAGGTGGATGGATGAACAGGAAAGGTAATAGAAGATTAGTTGTATATGTGAAAAAATATGATAAATGTCGAACTGACTGCCAATCGCTCTCAATGTTCAGACCTGGAGTTACCGCACAGCGCCCCAACGCTGAATTTAAAAGATTCACGTTACAGCCCCTGTCCGCGACTAAAATAATCGGATATATGACAGTTCTTAGATTGCGTCTACTCAAAATTAGAAATATGGTCATTTTCTTCTTATTTTTCATATTTGGGATCTGATGAATTATGACAACAAAAATAAACAGGAAAAGGTGTTCCCGTCCAACTTTTTGAGTTATAAACTGAGGGTTCCGAACTACCCCTAACCCAGATTTTTTTCAATTACAAACAGGCACTCATTTCGAACGATTTAAGCAAATAGCATGCCCAAAACTTGTCAAGGAATATTGTCATTTTTCTGATTTTAGTATATACTGAGTTTTTTAATGTTTATTCTAATGACAAAAATAAACAGGATAGGGAGTTCTCCTCTTACTTTTAGAGTTAGGGGGTCATGAAGTACCCATACCCCGTGCTTTTTCAACTGCAGCCGGGCTGACGATTTAGTAATTTTTCTTTAATTTCAGCAAAACAAACGGCTAAAGGTTGTTAGGGAACATAGTCCTTTTTATGATTTTTGAATATGATGTTTAGGTAAGTGAATAAACAAGAAAAAAAAAGACGAGAAAGGGTAGTGTTCCATCCTGCTTTTGAGATACATCAAAACTGCTGACTCAGCATTTTGTTTACAGGTTCTTTTGTACAGAAAGGAATAATCTTTGCATTTTATCTTTCAATGTAGCACAGTGACACAACATTTTGAATATAATTTTCAAAAAGATTTCTTATTCCGAGTCTTTTGTAAATGTTTCAAGCCAACATTGTAAGGATGTTTTCTTGCACTTCGACATGAACACGAATGGAATGGACTTGATTGCGCTATCCATGGGTAGTCCCCTTAGTACCTTAAAATAGCGCCTGACGAATATGTTTTGCACATGCGCAGAAATATGCTCTAATGTGATGATTGAGCGGGACATCCTTGCTGCAAATGAGGTAAAATAATCCGTAAGTTCTGATTTTTTTGTGCATTAATTTTCAATAACTGTGAAGAAACGTCACGAGACGTTCACCCAGGATACTGAATCCGCCACGCCCGCTTGTTGCGTTGCTCACCGTCGTATGCGCGTACCCTCAATATTATTGCGAAACTTCTCGCTCGCAACTCGCTAATGCACACGTTGACGTCACGCGCTATATTATTGTGTTCGGTGAAATACCAACTAATTTTTCGCATCAGTAGACTCCACTCAGAACTTATAGTAGCAGAGCCTAGTGTGAAATCAGCTTCTGTTTTGGTGACAAACGTCATAGAATTTGCCGTCCATGTGATGTTTTTATATTATTATAGACGAGTTCTACACATTTCAAACCGGCTGTATGTCCGCAGCCAGCGCTTAAATAACTAGGTCAATCTCTGTCGACGTTTGTGTGTATATTCAACTGACTTCAACCATGAACTTTAAAGTGTGAGTCAAAAGAAACTGCACAATATTTCTCGACGTGAAAAAAATTTAATTTTGCGTTTCCTTTGACATTAGTTTGTTTCTTTAGAGTTGTGTCACGATGTTAAATGCTACTTATGCGAATAACAACTGCGTCATAGCTATTGTCCTGTTCAGTCTTGCGTGAATTGGGGTCAGGTGTCTTCTTGGTCCCTGAGAACACCTATTGTCTATGTTGAATAGATTAAGAAGGCAAAAGGTACTACAGCACGTGTTTCGGGCGTTTGAAAAACGGTAAATATTTGAGTAGGATTCGCTTCATTAAGTAGTAAATACCGTAATTCACACAGCGGCGTCCGCGAGACAGAATTATACAGTCTGCAGCCTTTAGGTATAATCCACCTCGGTGACAGATATTTTGAGTGTCAGCTTTTTAGCGTTAACACAGGGATGGCGGCCATTTTGAATTTCAAATATCGGTGAATGTTAGGGACCGTTCAGTTTTTACGGCCGGGGGGCGGCAAAATCTAGGGGGGGGGGTCATCGTAATTTTGGAATCCGCGAAGGGGGTCATCGCTTTTTCACTGGTAGGAAAGGGGGGTCACCACATTTTCAAAAACATAATACTTACAATAAAGTTCACTTTATGCCATGGTCAGACCGCCTTCGGCGGCCCACTACAATAAATATACTTTATGTGGCGGCCCACTACAATAAATTGACTTTATGTATATACCGGCGGGCCACCTGTGGTGGCCCACTAGAATAAAGTTGACTTTACGTAATGGCCCATGACCCTCTTAACCGGAGGGCTGCCTTTGGCGAACCACTCCAATAAATTTTACTATATACAATGTCCATGGACATGAGTTGTATGAGGAAATGAAGTTAAAAATTGCCTTACAGTCGTCCTAGTTAACAGACGTTTGCATGGATTTGGCTGAGAAGTTTTTGCACTGGAATCTCTGTTACAAGAATAAAGTGCGCCGCGTACCGGAGTTCAAATCCAAACCGTGCTGGTAAATTTGACATATAGGTTTTGGTTATTTTTCAGCAGGGGGGGTCATCAAATATTTTCGTCTGACAAAGGGGGGGGGTCATCTTTTTTTCACGAAAAATGCAGGGGGTCTATATTTTTTGAACACCGGCGACAAGCTTTTGCCGCCATCCCCCGGCCGTAAAACTGAACGGTCCCTTAGGTAATCTGTTTCTTTAGGACTTAACTTTGCACTGTGACCCTGATTTTTATTCTTGATTTGGTGAGAGATTGGTTGAAAGTTTCACTGTGAGGAAAGTTTGACTTAGGAAAGTCTACAACTTTCGAGGCACATATTACCTTAAACTATAGAGTTATTTCATAATCTAAAATATTCAAATCAATGTTAAAACGGGTATGATAAACAAAAGAAATGTTCAGAAACACAACTTATCCCCAATTAATAATGCAGTAATGAGTGCCATCCACAAAACGCAAGTGCGCATGTCTGAAAACGGGAGGGGGTATGTGAACTCCCTCTGGTAGTCAGAAAAGCTGCATTTGAAATTACACGTCATTTTAGTTCGCATTGGCGAAATTCCAAATCTGTAATACTTTACATGGGAAAATTTGGCTGAGACATTTGAAAGGAGAGGAGATGGACTACCGTTTTCCATCGTCGCCTCTGAAATCTCATTTTCTGTCCAAATTGATGACCATTGGATCATGAGAGAGATGTTGAGGAGGAAAAATTCCTTTTAGCTTCTAATCTTTGATTTATTTTTGGCGAGGAAAGTACATGTAGGGTACGCCATAGTTTTCCGAAATTTCTCACGTTTTCCTGCTATGTGATCTATCCACAAAACGAGCAGGTCTAAACTTCTGAAACAATCTTGATTCCATACTTTTCCTCGTTTTCACTACTTGCACCTGTACTGTGAGTCACCCCTAATCAAGAGAGTCACCAGAAGTTCGCTGTATCCTGTTGTGTTTATTATATGCTAACATCAGTGGAATACTTGGTATTCTGTCGTTTGCTTTGTTTATGATATTTGTTCTTTATTTTCATTTTAGCTGACAGGCTGATTGCGAGCGGACAGACATCTCCGTTGCGGTTTTTGTGTTGTCAAAACGCTGCATTGGTGCTGTTCTGCCCTGAAATTACAGATGTCTTGCAGCGAGCGTAACGTTTATGTAAGTGTGCCATGGAGTGATTTATTCAACGAATAAAACTGTACAAAATATCAATTGATATTTTGGATTTGGAGCAGTCCAAACAAATTTCTCGGGTTAATTAATTATCAGAGTGACACAATCGATAGGTGAACTTTGACATAATTGGTCGAAACTTTGTGATTGAATTACAATGATGAAAACGTCAATATAGGGACTGTGACCTTTGAAATTAGTAACCATTTATTTGTAAATATTTGTCCCTCACAGCGCCATCTACGTTCAATATGTGATTGAACGCATGATCTCACAATAAAGTATTACGCTAATGTCTAGCGTCTGGCATGAAGAAAGTAATACAGACACTGGCCAATCTATTGTGGGTCTAGCTCATTTAATTGTAACTGAGTCATTCACTGTTAGAGTTAAAGTATATATCCCTGTTAAAGTTTAACAGGGATATATACTTTCGTGTACTATAGATGAATCCGTAGAAATCGTAATTTTCGTTTTCTTTATGAAATCAAATTTCGACAATGAATACTCGGCAAACGTAAACGTGCAATCAAAAATAGGTAAGCGAGTATTTCAGTAACCTTTGAATGTGATCGTCTGTCATCTTTATGATTTATCAGGTTTTTATTGACATAATTTATTTTCTTAAAGTACTTCTGCAAGCTTCTTAAGTGATTACGAGATAAACTGAGAGGAATTCAAACATTTCTCTGTCTCTCTTCGGTGTAGCTCAATGTGACACTACCAATGTCCACTTTGGAATACTGGTCGAGACCTTGTGGAGGTGAGAATTTCACAAACATGGAAGGAGTCGATGACCTCAGGGCTAAGGGACTCCTCCTTACATCCGACGAGTACAAAAATGTCTATGACCTGAAAAAGACCCTTGAAAGGCGCACCGCTATACCAGCAGACAGGTGGCAGGTTAGAGACGAACATGGAAGAAGAGTCAAGAAAACAACACCCGGAGGGCGCTATTCAGCATCACCTGTACAACCGGGCGAAGGTACGTCTCATGATAGTCGGAGAGCGGGCACACAACTCTTTATATTGAATATTGTTGATCTAACGCTTTTGTGTATACAGGAAAGATCTTTCGAAGCTGCTCTGTTCATCGTCTAAATTGCTCATTGAAGCTCTGCCATGGGAAACACACATTTGTGTTCATTTTAGGGTTATTATATAATAACGATTATCCACACCATGACACAAAAAGTTGACTGAGGATTGATGTATTCTTATACCAATTTCAGAAACGAGTTCGGATACGGATTCCCCGGACGAAGCAGAGGAGGGTGGTTCATACAAAAAATATGAGGAGTTTCTGCGACTTAAAGATTCAAGTTGTGAAAACTAGACGTAGGATTTCTCAGTAGACAATGTTGGTTAGACTAGCCGCCAGTCGCCTGGCTTTTTCTGGCAGCTGAGTTAATGGCTGTGGGTCAAGGCGTTCATCCAACGATATATAAAACAGCCTACCACTTAGTGAGACAGTCTGCTGAAGTTTAGTCCTTCAATTTATTCTGTTTTTGATAAATTAATATGCCCACAGACTTGAAGCAAGTGTAACTGTTGGTTTAAAAAGTTTCGTATCAAGAACGCTCGAAGACAAGTATTTTTTGTCCAATGGCCTCCAAAGTATTTTCCGATTAAACGAGTCATGTGTGCTCAGTCAACGTACCATATAGTATTACATTTAGACTTTAACATTAGACTTTTCGTCTATCTCTTTACAAAAAAAAATGCGGGAGCTTCTGTGATTTCATTTTAGAGAATGGCGCCCTCTACCCCTGGTTAGACGCGACACTTTACACTATTTACATTATTTACATTTGACTTCCGTCCTGGTTAGCATTTACAGTTTTTGACCTTTCATTGCCGCCGTTGTTTGAGGAGATGTGTTATGCAGTATTTACAAATCTATATTTTTCAAGTGCACGCTGTACGCAGATATTTATGAATTGTATGAATGCAGCGAAGATTTTTTTTATTTTATGATCAAGATGTATCTATATTTAGATAAATTATTCAAACATGTTTTGCTTGCCATGGCGTGATTGATTTTTCTTCTCGAAACATACTTTTGTGACATCTGATTTGAATTTGTTTATTTTTAAGGTTTTTGAGGATAACGCTTTTCGTGAAGGTACTTTTCATGTTAGTTGTGGAAGTCCGTCCATATTGAAACTGCCAATGAAAGTATTCAAAGAAACAATGAGGTTGGAAGCATGTGACAGGCTGACTTTGTATTTATATATGGTGTGATTTTGTGAAAAGTTCACCCATTGTATCGTGTCCAAAATTTTCAATCTATTGTAATGTACAGTATATATCTTGTATACGATAAAATCTATTGATTTATTGACAAATTGTGTTCTTATGTATACATAGATATTTCAATATTCAATTCGAACGAGTTTGCACACACACACACAATATATATATATATATATATATATATATATATATATATATATATATATATATATATATGATATATGTCCGTTTGTCCATGTGTCCGTGTCTGTCTGCGTCTGTCTGCGTGTATGTGTCTGTGTTTAGAGAGATCGATTGATTGATATATAATATAAATACTTTGATTGACAGATATGGATAGTACAGAAAAGGTACTAGAACACAAATTCAAATGTCGAACACACGAGCTGCTCGATAATCGCTCCGAAGGATTATCCCAGGAGTTATCGCACAGCGCCCCCAACGCCGAAAGTCAAACACTCGCTTTACAACCCCGTGGGCCTGGCCGAGACGAACAATAATCATATTTATGACAGTTCTTAGATTGCGTCCCTTTCTACTTGAAATAATCCAACATTATTAAGTCATAGACAGAACGGAAACCCCTACGGCCCGGTCTTTCTCTGTGTTGTAATTGTGACTTGATAGAGCAAATAGACCTTTAATAGACCTTGTCTGTCACTAAGATGACACTTCGTTTCTCGGTGGCACTCAGGTCCACATAACCACGCGTCTCTAAGATATCAACCCTCCCCCTCTAAAGTAAACGCCAAACCCATACACAATCATATGGGGACACAACACAACCAACTCACATCACAAACAAGGTTTTTGTTAAAATAGTCACTGGTGCTTCCTCATCATGCACTGATTATGAATCAGTTACAAATAGCAAATACTTGTAATTAAATTTTTAAAAGAGTCAACGATAAATTATCAATATTTATAATTTAAGTAATAGTTTCATTTGTTATGTCATAAACATACAAGCAATTATCTGCTGTATACATATTCGCACCTAAATTAAATGTAAATAATCTTTGTCTTAAAATTTCAATTTGCAAAAATTCATTTCTATCATTATGATTCTGTAACGCCTCATAAAAGTATTCTGATAGTCACTAAGATAGTCCTGCGTTAGTCGTTCTAGTTTTGGCGGGAAACCAAAATCATATTTTTTCTGACGGAGAATTACCTACAAGCTGCAGTAAAGAAGGGACAACAATCGATTGCCGCCACGAACAATATTTCAGTAGTTCACGGAGAAAGGTAGAAAGAAAAGCTTAAATATGATAGCAAGGTAATAGAAATGTCATGCTATTACTACCATGCTGTTTTCTAGACTTGCTCGCCTCAGGCTTCTCTACATCTCCTCTATGCTGTCTGAAATTCAATTTCCTGACTGTTCAAAAGAGACCTCGTCACCTTTGCATCATGGCCTATCCAATTTCAAAATATGATCTTTCTCTCTTGAAGACGTATTGGCGATGAGCTGCCCCCGGGGCAGATTCTCTTGTTGGTCTAATTCTTGCTTGGTTTGGATAAGTGGCCCGCCATCTATTTATTTTTCACGGCTGTCATTACCGTTGAGTATACACGCGGACACTTTCGCCTGGCAATAACGAAGGGCCACAAGAGGCGCACTATATTTCAATCAGTTATATTTTCACGACCTTTGATTCTCAAAGACTGCGGTGTGAGGACAATTAGAGTACTGACGTCGTCAACCTGACCTTCAAAACGATAAGCACCATAAGGACAGTTTAACGACTCGTGTAAGCATGCTGTATTTCTTGAGTATTTTACTTCGCATAAACAACTTTTAGGAGCGACAAAAGTACAAATACACTTTGCAGATCATTAGCGGTAGCTGTCAATGTATTTCGATCATTTTTCTTCATAAAAAAATTAAATAAAATGCCATGCATGTTGTAACGCCTGATCTTCAATTTGCAAATCAAACTACGTATAATGTCCAATATTATTGTTGGCAGCGGAAATCTATCGTGGGTAGTATTCAAAATTATATATCAACAATAATATTATATATTGTACACATTCGTTGATTGCAAATCTTATAATGTTTGATTCAATCTCCTTTCAGGGAGAGAAGGAGAAATGTACTTTATATTATAGCATAGAAATTTTATCAAAATTTATAGGTATTGTCTCTTTATGAAGTCTGAATGATAACTTTCAATATGGTCATTTAATATTTCAGGTGTGTATTGCCGAATAATAGTATTTTGAAGTAAACTTTGCCATGACGTAAAAACATCGCTTCGCGAACGAAATGGACTTACTCGACCACGTCATAGAGAAGAGGGCCCTCATTTGACAAACTGCATTGGCGTCCAATGTCAAGGTGAGTTTACTTGACTTTTGTTATATGAGGTGATTTGAAAATCATCAGCCAATTATATTTCAAGTTCCTAATTGTAAAAGCCATCATAGCCAATCAAAAAGAGGCAAACACATCTATCTGAGAATCCATAAAGCTGAGGGCTCTTCCAACCTTGCATATAAAGCACAAACAACAAATATTAAAACCAACAACACGAACTTTAAGGTGGAGGTAGGGTTGTGACGGTGGAAGTGAATATGGCAGTATCTGCATAATTACTCTGTATTACGCCAGAAATAATTTTTGCATATTTGTAAACAACAGCAAAACAAAACCCAACTCTTTGACCTTTCATCTGTTGAACACAGTTTTCTCGTTGAATGTTTGTTAGGAGCTAGATGATAGCAAGTAGCGCGTCTCTCCTGTGAACGCAGAGATATTTATACCGAAGCGTTTTATTCTAATTGTGATGGGGCAACATGATATTTTTTAATTATTGATTACACTATCGCATAACCCTGGGTGTTAAGCGGCAGATTTTCCTAATACTAATAATCAAGAGCAATATACACCAAAGGATGGATAATGTCTTTTCCCATCGCGATACCCGTGTATTTGCTACGCTGAGAGAATCTCTCAAGCTCTGCTGTTGAGAATTTTTCAAACCCGTGACCTTTGAACTGCGGGAGTTTTAATCGCGAACGCGAAAAATGAGACGCGTCCCTTGAAATGTGTTCGGTGGTAAAAAGGCAGTAAATATCACTTATAGTTCATTCCAAGTTTGTCAAATATTAATTGGATTGTTACCTTTTTGTTGTTGGCATTCAGCGTCGCCGAATAGATTGCCGTAAACGATAGATTGAATATCGCCCGTTTGACACTTAATCAAAGCAGAGCACAACGGCAAGCGTTAAATAGTGTAATTGGAAAAACTTTGACTAGACAATCGTAACATTTCATTGCCGGCAGCTGATGGAAACAGCGTGCTGAAACTTTGATGTCGATTTCGCTCCACACTCCCCTGCTATCAATTATTCAAACCATGAGCCTTTTTCGCGGATTAATTATGGATGACTTCAGGACGAGTTAATTATATCGGCATTCTAGGGTCATCCTGTGCGCGCCAATGATAACAGACACTCATCCTGAAATTGCTGGGCGATACAATCGCCTCCCCTTCGTCCCATCCGAACAAACTACCCGCAGTATGTTTCTATGGTCTGTGTAGCTACTCAGTAAAAATGACCGAAATTAACTCTAGTTTTAATGTCTTAATACATGTGGTATGAACGTTGCTACCGATGGCTTACTGCTGGTGGTCTTTGATGCAGCACGCAACTCGCATTGTCTTCTTTAAAATTCAATTTCCCTGGTGTTCCACAAAGCGACAAGAAAGAAAGCAAACAGCCACATCTTCGATGAAACGTCTCTCTTCCGAAGTCTGTAATTCGATAACTCCCCCACCTTGAAGCCACCATGAAACGAGCGGCCACCTCCAGAGCCACTCCTCGCAGGGTTGCGTTGGAAAAGGCTACACTTTCCGTCTTTCTCGGGGCGGGACATCATTTTGACGTGTTTTGTGCAATTTTGTAAATTGAGAAGGGGCATTATTCGTCATTTTCTTTTTAAGAAGAAGGCTGGCGGCTCTTCTTAACCACCATGAATAATTGAGAGTTTTCCTATTTCAATTGGGACGACTTTTTTTCCTCTTAAGCAATCGCATCTGTCAGAGTACTAAGCAAGGCGAAGTGAACTAAAAGGTTTAAAGAGGCTCCGCTAATTCCGAACGTAAAATATCTGAAGATCAAAGGTTAACCTCGTGCTCTTTGTTTCTCAATTTCTGACACAAATTTCAACCTTTTACTTCAAGGACTGAGATCATGAAACAGAGATTTGTCGGCAGAAATGTCGCGTTTGATTTTAATTCAGGATTTGATGTTCTCCCACACACACAGAAATAGAGATGTACACAGACACACAGACAAATCTACACTCACACAGACACATACAGATACAGTCACAGGCATATATATATATATATATATATATATATATATATATATATATATATATATATATATATATATATATATATATATATATATATATATATATATGCTTTCTTTGTACTTATTATAGTAATTTTATATTATTATTTATAACGCTCTGCTTCGGCATCGAGCACTCTAATTTCCCACGAGGACACCTGTATACTTCGATATATATATATATATATATATATATATATATATATATATATATATATATATATATATATATATATATATATATATATATATATATATATATATATATAACCGGTAATTATGCATCTTCCGTTTAGTTTGGCATCTCATGTGCCGATATCTTGCCCTATTCATTAACAAAGATGTCTGTGTACTTTTATATTGATACTCAGCAAAGCCTTATGCTACTTGTAACTTCACGCCGATATTTGAACTGTCCTCACTCCGAGAGCAACCTACTTGTATCGTATCAATAGTGTAGATGATTTTTGAAGTGGAGGTGTAGGCGCGCTCGTTTTACACATGCCTTAGTCGTGAATGAAGGGCTCCAAATCAGGATTACGGTGCACTCCTTGTAAATTCAAATTAAAAATTAATTTCCATTAACTCGCACCCATTAAGATACGTATCCAAATTAATAAACCATATGCATTTCTGTGCTAAATGTGAGTATGAATAATTGATAGCAGATGAAAACATGTCATGGCAAGGTCGATGAATATTCGATAATTCCGGCGTGAGGGCTCTCAATCTAATTGATGGATTTTGAATCTTTTTTTAGTAATTCTGAGATGTTAGTTATTATTTTTGTCGCGTTTGAGTCGCAATAATGGGAACTGGTAGGATGGTTCACCTCCAGCATTACGTGTGTTTGTATCTCCTGTGTGCCATAGTGGATTTAGATGACAATTTTATGTCGAAAACGGTTTGTCTAGATGGCAGTGTCTGACTCTCAGCTCTTATATTTGTTTGTCAGTTTGTCCTTCATATATATATATATATATATATATATATATATATATATATATATATATATATATATATATATATATATATATATATATATATATATATATATATAAATTCACACTTGCAAGCGGTCGTAATATCAGGCATATTGAAGACGCTATGCATTGACACATGCATACTGCTGTACCGGTAGTGTTAAGGGAATGTATAAGTGACGAATCATAGATAGGCATACAAACTAAAATCGATAATTCAATTTGTGACATACATGACACGCGAGATAGCTTAATTTACTGCCAGTCATCCGGGGTTATCGCTGATCACGGCGTTTGCTATTCAGCTAAGACCTTGGACATTATAGCTTTCAAATCGCTTGTACGCAGAGACTAAGAGCTCCCTGCGGTGCGTGCACCGAACATTTCAACTCCAAACAAGATCATTGGCGTCATTGTCTGCAAGGTATTAAAAGTGACTCGTGATGATGGATGAATAGGATAGCTTGTTACATGCTCTTACTTTGGATTATTACCTCCTTATGCCATGTCCCTTAATCGACCTCCCTCCTTTCCTCCTCCTAGTTTTTTTGTCCCTCTACCTGCAAACATCGCGTCTTCCTTTCTCTCTTTTCATAACACTTTATGTTTGTCTTTCTGTCTATTTCTTTGTCTAACTTTGTCTCTGTCTGTCTGTCTGTGTCTGTCTCTCTTTCTCTCTCTGTCTCTGTCTGTCTCTATCTGTCTGTCTGTCTGTCTGTCTGTCTGTCTCTCTCTCTCTGTCTGTCTGTCTGTCTGTCTGTCTGTCTGTCTGTCTCTCTCTCTCTCTCTCTCTCTCTCTCTCTCTCTCTCTCTCTCTCTCTCTCTCTCTCTCTCTCTCTCTCTCTCTCTCTCCATTTTTTTATTGATGATACAAGGTTAAAACACTGACGATCCAAGAAATTTAAATAAAAAATAGAATTTAAAACTCCATATGGAGTCTACTAATAACACGAATGAATCAAAATAATGTATTTCGATTTTATTTCATTTATCAATGTACTTTTAGTCTGTAAAATGTTGTAAAATCATAAAATGATTCAAGGAATTGTTGAATACGTATGAAGACTTCGTCATAGAGTTTTCTTTCACTTCCCGCTATAAATCTTTCTACTTTGAAATAATAGTTGATACAGCAACAAATGATCATAACATCGAAGAATTCGCATAAAATTGGCCAAAGAAGATGAAACTATCGGTAAAGTGTTTCCGGCGATCCACGCAATTTTATTAATATCATAATTTTTTTCTAGCAAGACTTCATCACGCCTGCAGTTGTATGACTGACGAAACAATAATATCATCATATTTTCAAAGTCATTTGGTCAAAAATTAAGAGAAATTATAGGAAGTTATCGTTATTCGCGGTATACTGACTCAAATATTTTCGTTGATAACTAAAAGTCAAAACATAACAGTATAAAAATAGATGCTGGATTTAAAGTCACGCAATTCTGACAAAAGCATCGTCAAAGTCCTTTCATCACATAGTTTACAGGTTGCTAATCAGTGGGAGTGACAATCTCGTAGCGTAGACGTCATCATTAAAAGGAATAGTACAGCGCCAACAACGACCGGTCCTTGTGAATAATTGGAGTGAATTTTATTCGCTATCTTAAAATTAGCTCTTCTATTTCTTAGAAATGACATACGCACCACAAGTTTGTGTCAGAGTTCCTGCCAAAATGGCGTGAGCGCCATGTATGGTACTTGTCTGGACGGTGTCATCGCCTTCCGGTATTATGTCCGTGTCACAGTAAAACCACTGACCCTGACGATATTTAATAATCAGGCATTCTATCTTGATCGTCGTTTGAAACATTAGATATGGCCTCTTGATTGACAGCATTGAAGAGCTTCCTTGGTCTTCATGTTCTCTCATCGGGGTCAGTTTGAACCGGTCAAAACTGGTCAAAACCGGGATCGTTACGAATTGTTCATCAAATGTCATGAAGTCTTACAACTTACCTTTTGAATATCCGGAAATGTTGACCAATGTATGCAGAAATAGCATATATAATGGCATCAAATCATCTCCGCATGAACAATAAGGAGCAAGCACTAGACGCCGTATGTTATGCTATTTGCATCGTTTCTGTATTTTCCCTGGTTTCGCTTGTTTTGCTTAAAATGTGTAAAAGTTATTGTTTGCGATACAGGATCTTTCACATTGTCTCATTTTAGCCTTTACCCAGCTGTCGGGCAGACACACTCGACGATGAACTAATAATGACGTTGGTGTTGTCTGTCCGCATAGTAGGATATAGACACACCGATTACAAGGCTGCTAGAAACTCCGAACGTAATTCAGTAGCAATTCGTCGGATTTTATTTGATTAGTGAAAAACAGAAGCATTTTATAGCAATGAGTCAATTAATGAGTATTGATGTATCAGCTGTGAGAAAGCGTTAACGTTTTAAAGGCAACCGAGATATTTTGGAGAGGCCGTAACCTCACGATACCATTGCTCTCGGCAAACGGAAAATCACATCTTTCTCATTGACTTCTTTCTGGTCAAATTAACGACGGTCTCCCACACATAATTTTGGCAAAATTCACACTATACCACGACTTATGCTAGGCATTGATGAAGACGTCATGCATGTAGCATCTACCAACTACCGTAAAAATAATCATATTGTTTTGCATTTTTGTTTCGTGTTGGTCGTGTCGGATGTTGTGATTTTAAAACGCAAGGGATCAATCCTAAGAAAACGGGAGACACAAAAATAAAGATTACAAATTGTGAATTCCTATCGGATGTATGTATGTATGTATGTATGTATGTATGTATGTATGTATGTATGTATGTATGTATGTATGTATGTACGTACGTACGTACGTACGTACGTACGTACGTACGTACGTACGTACGTACGTATGTATGTATGTATGTATGTATGTATGTATGTATGTATGTATGTATGTATGTATGTATGTATGTATGTATGTACGTATGTATGTATGTATGTATGTTGTATGTATGCATCTATCTATCTATCTATCTATCTGTCTGTCTGTCTATCTATCTATCTATCTATCTATCTATCTATCTATCTATCTACAATATGTATATGTATCTGTATATCTATCTATGTATCTAATGTATTATCTATGTATTCATTTATCTACGTCTCTGTTAATGTATGTACAGTAACTCTACACATACTTGACGTATTTGTATCACATAAAGCTAAGGGTCGTCACATCGACTGTCGATCATCTGTCTGTGCTTTTAGAATCAGACGTCGATCTTTATATGCTACGACAATACGCGATGAAAGGTGTTTGAAAAGAGGCATCCCAATCTACTTGAAATGACAGTAAAGTCTTTCGTTCGACGAAGATGGCAGTCGCTGTAGCGACAGCATAACAAGCTTGCTCCCTACTGAAAGCCCTATATCGCCACGCATAATTATATTGTAGAAACGCAAAGATGTGCGAGTCTTTCTTTTATGAACAACACTGTTAGCCATTTTCTGAAGTGTAATCCAGCCATATCAGACAATTCTCCCTTTCCTGGCTTCAAATTCCCTTTCCAATTTTACGTTTTTGTGTTCCATTTTGTCTGTTGATTGTTGGGTTTAAAAAGGAGTGGCCGTGAGCTACCTCCTGTGATGAGCTCGTTGCAAATTAAAGCGAGACTCTCGCAAAGTTTCATTCCCGCTTCAGGACAGAACTGAATCTATCAGCGAGGAGTGTGGAGACTTCCAACTGTTCCAGAAAACGATTGGGCTTGAATGCTCGCGGACAAAGAAATTAATAATTTGCTCTGAAATTGTTGTCTCAAAGCCAGGGCAGTCATGGAGAAAATTCCATATTCTCTTATTCGTCAAGGATTGAGGTGACTGAACACTGTAAACTAATTATCGCTTTCCGTGATTTGTTGCCCTCGGGTCAACTTTTGCTAATGTTTTCTGAAGTTCTAACTTATCTTCGAGTAATTTGCGCAATTCATCAGGAAAGCCACGGGTAACGAGAAAGGGGATCGCGCGAAACGGCATCGTTTCGGCCTGAGCGATCGATATCGTGTTGATTTTGTCCTGAAATGTGTACTCACTGGAGTATATTTTGGGGTATCCAAATGTCTTGGAGAAGGTATTGCATTTTAATGAGTTTCTGTGGTTGTCAGTCGATTCAGCTGTGTGATTTGGATCAACCACAAAACCCGCCATCTGTACTGAAAGTCGCCAGCTCAATGAAAAATTCGCCTGCGACGTTCGCTTGCGAGTCGCGTGTAGTCACCTCGTGACTGAAACTTATCAAAAAGTGTTCCTACACTGAATGTATTAATCGGCAGATTAACATATAATACGTAGCATATTAACTGAGGAATTGTATGTATAAATATTGAAATTAAAACGGAATGAAATCGTTCACAAGGAATGCGGCGCCGTTTGTTTGATTTCTTGGCTTTATACGGCGCGCCAAATGTTTCAAAAATATTTATCGATTCAGTGCAAAAATAAACTGTCTTTCTCGATTGAAATAAAAATTCGGTGTCATTAGGAAGAAAATAAGTAAGAAAAGTATAATTAAAAAACAAAAGACAGAAATGTCATTTAATACTTCATTTTAACTTGAGAAAAAATCTTTAAAGCGTAAACAATTTTCAATGATTTGAAAAAAACATACATCCATACTTATCGACATACATACACGTATAATAGTTCGCGTAAAAGGTGCAATGAGTGCTGATTTTACAAAAAAGAGTAAAATATGTTATACAGTGGTACGTCCACAAAATTCACAAGAAAATCACTAAAAACCACTACTACCACACGGAAAAAATATTACAAAAAATGAAAATGTGAACCACATACAGAAAATCATTATAAAAGAATCAGACAAAAAAAGAGTCATGCATACATAAAATTATTTATGTACTTAAGAAAATTAAAAAGCGCTACGTCTCATAATAAAGTATTATAGATAATCAAAAATATAATATGAACCACCAGCCGCTTTGACAGTAAAGAGAGAAAATCAGAGAAAAATTCGGCAGTGATGGCTCTATACAAAAGTGGACATCATCTACAAAAAATAAAATAAAATAAAATAAAATAAAATAAGATAAAAATAAAAAAATAAAAAATGCCATGAACACAGGAAATACAAAAAAAACGCGTGGGCCTGTGGAAAAAGAAAACAAGTGAGCACTCGCCACAGCCAAAAAAAAAGAAAAAAAGGAAGAAAAAAAACGAGCACTCGCCACAGAAAAAACGCGCGAAATTACAATTAATTTATTCAAAAAACTCATGGTTCACGTTTCCTTCGATCGATGAATCCCAAACAGCCGGGAATCCGATCACCACATACTCCAATGTTTGACGAATATTAAATGAGCATTTCAGTGATAACTTTGACATCTTAAAACCTAGCTCTGTTTGGCTGGGCCCTGCCACGCATAGCTACTTGAAACCGTACTTGATGAAGTGAAGTGGGCAATATCACCTAAAGAACGTCCAGGTTAACAGTGAATAGTTCCAGAGAGTCAAGTTAACTGAGCCAATTTTAGGCAGTCCACAGGTCAGATCACGAGCGAGACGTACAAACCCATGACCTTTCATAGCAACACTGCGAACATAAGCTTATCTATGCCTTAAGCGCGGTATGGCAGGGGCCCACTGCAGGCCTTCCACCGAGCCGCACTGTCATCGCCGTTACATGATTTCTACACAGTCTAGTATACGTGTGGTTCGATACATCGGGTTCCAATACCATAATAATAAACCACCTCGTTGTTTGGTAATTCCTCGTCTATCCTCAAAGATCACCCAAATCATGATAAATTGAATAGTTTGAAGAAATCTGCCTCGTGTTGGGAGAACGTCCATCTTTTTCCGTGTTCGACAAGATGAGTGACGCAACTGCCCCTACAAGCCTTACGAGTATGAGAGTACTTAGTTACACGTAATTACGTTCGATCAGTACGCGTAGCGTCTTTGTCACGTGATAACCAGACGTCGCGTACGTGAAGCACAGACGTTCAGAACGTCAAACAACACTTCTACACGTTGTCATAATGACGTGTAGTATTTTTGAGATTTGCTCAATGATTTCCACGAATTTAGACAAGCAAACTCAAAAGGTATCATTGTAAATTAGCAAACATCTTTGATATCAGAATATTTCGTAGAGTTTGCAACTGTACAAGGAGTACTTGCCATAATTTCCTTACATGAACGAAATGTTGTAGTCGCATTCCACTTTTTGTCTGACGCCGTCTAAAAGAATTCTCTAAACCACATAAATAACTGTATCAAAGAAAATCGGCCGATTTAAGGTAGTTCGAGGGTACAACGAGCTACTATAAGAGTGGTCCTCACTTATCGAAATTCATGTTTCTTAAAAATTACACGAATTTTGCATGTTTCTGAGAAAAATATGCAGCAAAATAATCGGGAACGCACAACTAAACCTCTCTATTCACACGTGAGCACGGATACGCGTACGCCACTGCGCGCCGTCAGACGTACAGGTAATTACGTGTAACTAAACCTCTCTAATGTCCGGCCTTCGCAACGCCAGACACTCTCACTATACTCGCAGGGCTACCCAGCTAGACCGGCACATACAAGACATGTCGATCCCCATTGCAGAAAGCTTTATATCCACACAGTCCAATATATGGAGCTACGATATTTGTGCAGTAGCCTATATACACAGCGCTGGGTGGCAGGGCTGTGAGTTACCGGCGTGCGTTATACGGCCAGGCCGTATAACGCCGGTAACTCACAGCCCTGCCTCCCAGAGCTACAGAGAAATAGCGGCTGCTTGATCAGTGTTTGTCAAGACGGGCGCGTTCGCGTTTTAAATGTACAAGTGAAAACGTTGCCTCGAATTTAAACGGAGTGTTTTAGCCTGACTATTTTTGCCTAGCTTTGCCACACTCCATTTAGAGGATAAACCCAAGGGATACGTGTGTGGTTCGATACATAGCGGCCGCTGCGCTGCGTGGTAGGCCTATGCAATTTTACTATGCATACCCACACGACGGCCGCTATGTATCGAACCAGACGTAACCGTGGGCTAGCAGCAGCCATCGTTTTGTTGGGGTAGGACTCCATGGTTTGGGCACAGACTGTCTATGGTTTGGGAGAGGCGGCCCTACACTTTACAGCGAGGGGATCGCTGGTTGCCGGCGTGTACTGTACTAGCGACGGGACCGCCGGCTGCTAGCTTACCATCTCAAAGGGTACATTGAGGCACGCCATGAGCGAGGGGACCGCTGGCAGCCGACGAACCACCACGAATGTTTTGTCCACTTGTAACTGTTTAATATAGAATGGGACGTGTCGGTAACTTGGACGTCCATGAGATGATATTGAAGACTAGAAGCTGAGAGTTATCGCTGAAATACCCAAAATATCTTGTCCAACATCCGAGTGTGATGGTCCAAAACCCTCTGGCACTAAACTCTAACAATCAGATTGAGAATTATTTAATTTACATGTTGGGCTTTTTCTGCGGGGTGTCCCACTCTAAATTCTTTTCTCGAACGGGCCTCTTTTTTTCTACTTTTTTTTTTTTTTTTTTTTTTTTGGTAACCTCGTTTTCGTTTTTTTTTTTTTTTTTTTTTTTTGTAACCTCGTTTTCGTTTTTTTTTTCAAGCTGACCTCGTTTTGGTTTCTTTTCAGCTTCAACGCCAGCGCGATCTCGGTCGACTTTTCAGTTGTGATTTTCTTTCTTTTTTTAGTCAGACCTGATGGTGGTTCGCTTTGTTTTTTTGTAGTAGTGAAAGTACTATTTTTGGTTTTGTTTTTAAGCAGTTCAATATTTTTTTGTGTGCGTGCTTGATTTTTTTTTTTGCTTTTTCCCTTATAATCAGCATTCATTGCACCTTTATATCAAATACACGTGTATGTACGTCAATAAGTATGGGATTGTGGTATTTTCAAATTTTTGCAAACAGTTTATCTTCTCATTACGGTTTAAAGGGTATTTTACAATTAAGTATTACATAACATTCTCCCCTTTTTTGCAATAATACTTTTCTCGTTTATTTTCTTCCGTAATTCCATCGAATTTTTATTTCAATCAAGAACGACGGTTGCACGTCATCTTTATCTGTACAGACACATTTTAATATTTAATGACACATATTTTCAAATGAATGTTATTTTTGTGAAAAAGTACATTAATAAAATAAAATGATATGGACGAAAGAATTTTTTTCTTTGTTATTCATACACGTTTAAGACTTTATTTAGAAGGAAAAATTGACAGTGTATTTTACTCTATGACAATAAATATTTTTGAAACATTTGGCGCGCCGTAGCTTTATCCAAAGTGAAATATTGTATAGTGGTCTAACTTTTCAAAAATGCTCAGTCCGCTAATGTTCGAAGCGGCTCTCAACAAAATGCACAAAAAACATACCCGTTCATGGCATCCAAATCTTGATATATATACATGTAGTTCCTATAGTAAGAAGGGCTACATGAAATTTTAACAGTGTTGATATACAGAGAAAAGATGTCTCTCAGAAATGTCACATTCCTTCTAAGTATGTCAAAAGAACATCTTAATTCTAAAAGCCAATTATATCCATATAGACAGTGCAAGTGGTATTGCACCAAGAATTGTGTGTATAGTTAACTAGTATTATCACAGGGAAAAGCACGAAATTCATACATTGTTTTTGATGATATACGTGATATTTCCAATAAAGACATATACTTTCTGTCAAATGTCCACTCTCTCTCTTTGATGATCACATGACCACACATTTCTGTTAGTCCACAAACATTGCCGAGTCGGCTACAGCCTTGACGAGCACGTTATTGGTATATCGCGAGATTTTGACCAACTGGTTTAATGCCCTGATGAGACCATCACCATATGCGATAAGGAAATGTTTGTTGACTAACAAACGGGCCATTTGACTGACAGCAGTATGTGGTCACGTGATTAGAGGTTGCAATTAATATATTCAGTAAAGGGAGTAGACAATGCAAGATGCAAGGTACATTATTCCACATTGAAAAAGAATCATTTGCATAAAATTTCCAATCCTAAACAACGCTCATTGATATAATTTGCATAAATGAATACCAATCCATATCATAACTTGCTCCAAGAGAAAGGAAGATGAAACTGTCTTTACTAGAAATGTCGCAGACATCATCAAAACGATGAATGAATTCGAACTTCATGCTTTTCCCTGTGGTATTATGCAGTATCTTACAACTATCTGTCAATGAGAGGACTTCAACTCCCATAAATTGTCCTGCTGACACCAACTTTGTCAGAAATGTAATATTCTGCTGTAAATGATTTTGCTATATTTTGTGCTTTGACCGTAGTAACGTTTAACCCATATGAAGCACAGTGGTTTGAATTATGGTAAATATGCATGTCAGGGACGGTTGATACATGATAAAAAAATTGACTCAATACCTGGAGAGGTTTGAGGAATCACTGAGTTAGACTTGTAGAATGCTAACCCTAAAAGTGAATAGAAAACGAGTTTTTCTCAGTGCGTTACTCCGTCATCTTGTCGTATATGCCAGTCAGACAACCGCCGACTCGGCTGAACATTCAATAAGTTCCCCGAACCGAAACAGTACCTCCACTATTGTACAACTATTTTTCATCAAGGGCATTCACTGGCAAACCGCTGTACAGTATAACGTCTAGTCGCGTTGCGTTTCAGCGTAATTAACCGCCTCGAGCAGAGGGTGACTACCGTCGAATCTCGCACAATGCGCAGCCATAGAATACCTCGGCCTGCATTGTCCAAAGCCGATTTGTTGTCCATTTCGGTGCCTTTAATTTTCCCTCATTGAGGTATTCGCTTGTCAGTAATTCGTAATATGTAAAACGCCGCCAAAATCAACTCCGGAATAGCGGAGAAACGGACCCCCGAGTGAAAGTCTATATTCCCCTCTCTCTCAAGAGCAATCAATTTGAAATGATTGTGTGCCTTCTTTTTCTCTACATGATACCGCGGTCGAATTCATACCATTCCCGTCAGCGTTGAAGATTAGAACGGACAAGAAAGAGAACTCAACCTCTCGCACAGTCCCTAATCTTCAGTTGATCTTATTGCATAGAGCTTCATGCTACTCAATAATATCATAACTAGTCTTGCCAGGAGACAGGTTTTCTTCGGTGTGACATTACAAAAAATGCAGAGTTATAACCCTTGAGCGTGTTTTTTCTCGGTTTAATTTAAATTGTTCGTGTACGTGCTGTGTCGAATGTGACATATATCTACGCGAGGATCGTTATTATTATATTCCCGTCAACGATGAACTTATAAAATTGTGCAATTTCTCTTTCCACGGTGACCTCTTTCTTGCGTTGGTTTTCTTTGCTTGTTTTGGGCGAGGGGGTTTGCTTTTCTTGCATCTTACTTTCAATCAATTTTTGCTGTTTTAGTATTGAAGTTACTCTCTGTTTCGACGTACTTCTTTGTTTTCCAATCTTTACTCTCTCCCCTTCTCTGTCTGTCTGTCTGTCTGTCTGTCTGTCTGTCTATATCTCCCCTCCCCCCCCTCTCTCTCTCTCTCTCTCTCTCTCTCTCTCTCTCTCTCTCTCTCTCTCTCTCTCTCTTCAAAATAACTTCCTCATCAAACTTCCACAACCCTGACCAATTTATGCCCTCTTCATTTCTTCGGCATACTCCTCCAAAATACATATCACGGAATTGATAATACAGTGCAAGATGCCAGGTAGACGAACATTCCGCACTGATGAAGAATCATTAGCAAAAAAAATTAATACGAAACAATGTTCATTAATACAATTTGCTCAAATGAATGCAAAGTGACTTCGCATCTTACACTAATTGTACGACATGGCCTCAACATCTACTTACCGTCAACAGTGTTACTTTATTAATTTGGGGTGATTTTTGAACGCCGTTAGTCTCATACTAATAGGGCACGACAACTTCCACAAAGCCCATATTCTGCTTTTGTTGTAGCCATCCCCTTATTTGTCGGTAACCTTTGACAATATTTTCATATCATAAAACAAATACATCTTCTTGTTCTTCTTCCTAAAGCACCTTGACATATGAAGTATTAGCCTGGCCAACAGTGTATCATGGACAATACGCCATATCGTTGTTCACAAGAGAATTCTGGCACGGGGCAGACTTGTCAACAATAATATTGGGCACTACAGACGTAAGGCTATGTTGAAAAGGTGAATAAATGGGATTTCCTCATAATCTGGGATTATAAAAGGAAATATTTTCAGGCAAAAACAAAAACAAAAACAGTGGAAATGCTAATGGAACTTAAATGATCCCTGTCTGCCAATTGATACATCAAGCAATTTAACAAATCACAATTTACCGACACTCAATACAGCCAACCCTGCACTTCTCTAAGCATTTCTGATTATTAATCCTACTACCTATCAAAAGGTCTGCCCTCTATCTAGCTAGCCAACAGTCTGGCTAGCGAGCTGTCAGTCTGTCTAGCTAGCTATCGATCTGTCTAGCTAGCTAACGGTCTGTCTAGCTAATTATCGGTCTGTTTAGCTAGTTATCGGTGTGTCTAGGTAGCTATCAGTTCGTTTAGCTTGCTATCTGTTTGATAAAGCTGTCCTTACCCGCTTCTGCCTTTTGTTTATATCAAAACGTCCTGCAATCGTGATGACAACATTGGTTTGTCGAGCAAGTTGTTTCAAGAACAATAAGTGACCTGATGTAGGGTATAATACCTACATACCTACTCACTACCTACCCGAAGATCTACCTTCATGCCTATTTCACCTAATTACAATTCTACCTTAATATCTATCTATCTACTACCTACATACCTACTCACCCGCCCACCTAACTACCGACCTACCTACTTGTCCCTCCGTCCATCCATCCATCAATCCATCCATCTGTCTGTCTGTCTGCCTATCTATCTGCCTATCTATCTGCCTATCTATCTATCTATCTATCTATCTATCTATCTATCTATCTATCTATCTATCTATCTATCTATCTATAATCTATCTATCTATCTATCTATAATCTATCTATCTATCTATCTATCTATCTATCTATCTATCTATCTATCTATAATCTATCTATCTGCCTAGGGATCTACCTACATGCCTATTTAACCTACCTAACTAATCAATACTTATCATGCATACTTAACCTAACCACACACCTATCTATACCTGCACACGTAGTGATCACAAAAACCATTATGTATCACCAGCTGACTGGAAAAGTCATGATTTCAACCGTATTTCATAAAGGCAGAGTTAGCCTGGAAGTTGAACGGACAACACGACCAAAACTGTTGGTTCAAAAACGCAATTTTTACTATTGTTGCTTCATCAATAACAAGCAATTCCTCGTATCTAACCTTAAGTTTGTTAAGATTGTGTGGCACATAACACAGAATATTTTGCTAATAATCATATTTTGGCAAAGATTAATTCAATTGTCATTAATTTGTTAACCCAAGATTAAAATATTGGTTTGGTTCACCTTTTAGCAGTCGTAAGTTTGGGGAGAAAGAAATGTAAATTTATGCAAATTTATGCAAATCAACCGATTTCGTGGCTTCTTTTTTTATTGTCAACATTTCAAAAGAACTTAAAACCACTGTGGTAAAGTTAAATTTTGTGAAATTTTCTCAGCATGTTCTTTAAATACTATATAACAAAATGTCGATTATTTTGGCAATTAAGTTCCTTTGAATAAGAGTCATTGCAATTTTGCTTATCGTGATTTTAATCACTTTTGGTGAATGTCAGTCTTTCAAGCCCTGCCATGTGAGAATAATAAGATATAATGCAAAACAAAATATTACTGTTGTTTATTTCTACAGATACTGTAGTTTCAAATCAGATATTAAGATTCATAAAGTACTATCGTTTTTTTTACTTAAATTAATTATCAATAATACCAAAATTTATATTTTCTACCCAAAATATGTATCCTTCATCCCTCGAGTGAACTATTGCTACCATAGTAAACTTTAGATTTTCTGCTTTTTGAAAATATATAGTATGAAGGGATTTCCATTTCATCTTTGATGAGAAATATTGCTTTGAAAAAATGTGTTAGTCAAGTACAACGCCATCTTAAAGTACATGAAATCAAGTGTGCTTGCTGTTCCGTTTCCCTCGTAACACTGATGGACTCTAAGACTTCTTGTCATTTGCCGATATCACGTTTTCCTTTGCCTTAACCTTCTGAACTTCAAAACCGCAAACTTAACGTTTTCGTTAGCCTTCATCTTCTGAACTTCAAGACCGTGAACTTAATTAGTAAAGGGAAGGAATGCCAAAAATGGCAATGGGAAGTGACCTTTCTCTTGTTGCTGAAGCACAATTTGTGTCACTTTGAATTAGTCATCAATGATAGCGACAGCAACACTGTCCAAGGTCAATTTGTCAAAAGATTTTGGTAGTACATTAAGTTACTTGGTCAACCGAAGTAATAAATAAATGATGTGTTATTTAATCGCATATGTCAGCTTTTCGACTGCACTGTTTTTGTTTGGTTAGAACACTTGTTATACCCTATATTGTCATGAAGGATGCATGAAATATGCCGCTTAGTCATCATTTCCGGTAAACAACTTTGTTCAAAGGTTCTTATATCAGAGTAAACGTTTATTGTAATACATGGTTGGCAAGACAACCAACAATGCAAACGTGTCTTTCTGAATACCCTTTTAAGGTTTCTTGTTGTGATATTTGCACATGCGCTGTTCTCTGAAAATGATCTCACGCGCTTTAAAAAACTGCCGGGGACATTTGAGGTCTGTGTGAGTTGGAGTTTTCCCGTTATACTGTATATTCTCAGAGTTTAGTTCACAGGGATAATACAATCAACTGTATCAGCGACAGCAGTTCGACTGCTTGCTGATTCCTCCGAAGTTTCCTGCAGTTAGAATGACTAGATTGACAGTTATGTCAGTATTTGAACACTACCCATAGCTTTTACGCAAACTTACGAATTGTTTGCATTCTAAGACCTTGATGAATGAAGGACAGGTTGTGGTTAAATGTGATATTGACCCTGGTGAAAAGTGGGATAGACTGTGGTAAGATTAAGCAATAACCCCGCCGCAGGCAGGTACACACGAGAATTTGGTACAATTCACTCCATAAGGCCCAAGCCGATTATGATATCAACGATGTGTACCTCTGTCTTCTCATTGGGTTATTCTCGTCACTTTCAGACCCTGGCAAAATATGGAATAGACCATCAATATGAATTGTGGGGTGGACTTTGGAGAAATGTTCTACAGTCTAGGATAAGGTGCAGTGTGGATAGGCTGTGGTTACACGGGGTTTTTTTTCAATACTTTGGTGACATGATTTGTGTCTAGTACAAGCAGAGCGTTCGATTGACCATTGTGCAACGTGACGAACAACATGACATACATGATTAACTGATAATCTGGAATCTTGGTTAAGTTTCACACAAATGAAAGTGAAATGATAGTAGTATGAACGATGAAGTAATATGGGATAGCGGCCACTTGTGATCAAATTTCTTAGAGTAAGTAAGAGTTTCAAAGATTGTCGGGACAACTGTACAAATATTTCCCCTTTATTTTGTTCTTCGAGAATATTCCCAGGTACGTTGTATTCTGCTTGTAGTGCGCACTTAAAATTTTGCTCAAACTTTCCTTTTCCTCGAGGAAAATTTCAACAATTCTCTTGCAAAGTCAATAATAGAAATCAAGGGTCAACAAGCAAAGTTTGGTACTGGGGCAACAAATTACCAAATACTTTCCAGCTCTCGAAATTCAAAATGGCCGCCATCCCTGTGTTAACTTTATCGGGAAAATTTAATTTCCATTTTCGCGGAAATAAGCCGGTGAAAACTTAAGTCACCAATTAGCTTCAAGACGAATCCCAAAATGTGGTAGATCATTATCGTAAAAGTTTGAGATTCCGAATATCCGTTCCCGAGGTGCATTCTTACCAGGACGCAAACAAGCAATTGTACGAGCTTTTAGGCGTCTTGTGTGTTTTATACATGGTTATGAATCGGTCTTTCTATAATTTGAGGAATTTGGGCAAGCAACTGGTCATTTATTTTCGTCACCGTAGATGGGGTCAGTAGGATTAATCGAGTTAATCTGTTCTTTTCTCGTTGTTCACACTGGAGATATAATTGGGCGGGGAGCATTTATGTTAAGGTTTGCACCAGATCAAAAACTTTCTAAATCCCGAAACGTAATTTCGTCATCACCTCCCTAACATTAACTGCTTCACCGTCTCGTTTCTCTTGTCTCCTCAAGACATCGTCCAATCTAGACGCAATTATAAATGTGAAAGAGCTCGTGTATAGGTCGAGGAAAGGTCATCAGGGAGACGCCATGTCAAACGGTTTGAGGTTTCTTCATCCTCGTGTGTGTTCCTCGACATCTTTCACGAGTGACTGTCACACTGTAGACTAAAACAAACATAGTTAACCTGGATGTCTGACCTGGACATCGACCCTGAAGAGAAAGCTGACGTGTTATTACCTTAATGCTGTATTTTGCCTATAAACCATCATAGATGTAGGAAAACATCTTCTTAGTGATCACTCTGACTTCTGTCATCGTTGACCAACATAAAGATGTCGCGGGTTGACCGCTTCCAAAATGCACTAGTTGATGCAAACATAGCTCTGCTACAGCTCTGTACTGTAGCTTGAAATTGCCTTGACTTATGATTTGTCTAGTCAAATGCATGCATCCCTGTAGCCATGCTATAGCCAAGTCTCAATATACAAACCAAACCGTGTATGTAAGTATGTATGTATGTATGTATGTATGTATGTATGTATGTATGTATGTATGCATGTATGTATGTATGTATGTATGTATGTATGTATGTATGTATGTATGTATGTATGTATGTATGTATGTATGTATGTATGTATGTATGTATGTATGTATGTATCTATGTATCTATGTATGTATCTATGTATGTATCTATGTATGTATCTATGTATCTATGTATCTATCTATATATCTATCTATACATCTATGAATTTAGGAAGATAGGTACCAAGCAATGTGTGTATGTTTGTGTAAAGGTTTATGTTTCCTTGTTTGTCTATCTGTTGGTCTGTCTGCTGTTCAGTCTAGAAGCGTCTGTCTGCTTGATGTTTGATGAACCGTAGCATTGCGTCCCGATAGTAGGCTTGGTTCAACTTGACAATTCGTAAACTTGTCTGAGTGTGACGATGGCCCAGCCCGTCAAATAGCACTTTAGTCGCCATTTAGGTATCGTCCATTTACTCTATTATTGTTTAATCATTTATGACCATTGAAACCGGGAGACTCATTAAAACCTTATAACTCGGCTCTGCGTGCATTTGCCTTTCCAATGACATGTAATTGACAACTTATCCTTCTTAATAGTGCTCGTTAACAATAGTCGTCAGCATATTTCGCCTGTTCTTACTGAAGCTTGTGCTGAATTTTTTGCAAACATTTTTTACTCTCAGCCTTTTTCTTAGATATTCTCTCTCACTGCTATGCAATTACGATATTTCTTCTCCCGTTTCATAGCAAGAGGTGTTTATGCATGGCGTACAATGGACTGTGTCAGTGTTTCACATATAGGCGCCCTCTCGAGGATTGTGAGACTTTCGACCGCTGGAGGCGCTTTCTATAATATGCATCGCCAGCTGCGATTTTCTCTTCTTCGTAGTGTCTGTTGTCCTCATAGAGTTTCACTATATTTCAAGGTTCATAAGCAAGTCAGTCGATCAGCCCACTTTGATGAGGAGAAAATCTCTTGAACTATACGGATAATTCCCATTACACTGAGTTACATAAGAACAGGGATCCCAACCAAGGAAGCTTGTCTCCCTACCACGGCCAATCTTGACGCCTCTCCGAACAAACACTCGTGGAGAGATATATCACAGAAAATAGTGCGTCTGCTGCCAAACAGGCCCAAAGTTCCTAGACTGGTAAAAAAAGATTCTATCATTCATCTTGTCACTAAATGATGTAATCTCCTTTAAGGGGGAGGGCGATCGGGAGATAAGCGGTTTTTTGTTGATTCAGTCGTGAACATCAGAATCCATTACGGATACATTGTCCACTGCACGGGTCTTATCGCCTCCCCGAATTTAAAAAAAATGGATCTCATTGAAGTACGATTAAACCCATTTTGACGGTGTCATTATAAATTTTGTACCGTGCTGCCCTAAGATGACCCGTTCGATAGCACGTAGTCAAATATCGGGTGGCATTACCCACGAAAATCTACTCAGATAAGGGGGGAAGTGGCGGTATTTGTGCACATTTTAAGGTCCCCTATTAAAAATACAAACAGTTTGATTTCAACTTCTGCAAACACGGAGCACGAGATGTGCCTATGATCCGATCCGGCAAGGTACTTTGAAGATAGACAGACTGATAGGGTAGACTTGGCACTCCCAGTTTACTTTGCTTTTTGTTTCAAGAGATGTTGACTTCGGCTTAATCTGACAGAGGACGGGTTTTCTCTGATATGAATAACATAATGAAATAATACATTTTTCCGCGTTTGTGGTGTAGTATTACATGTATGCCTTCCTTTCCCCCAAGAGATTTCGGCTTAACTCACTTACGGTTTAAAGGATTATCCATGTGTATCATGGGACGACAAGGAAGCCGGGATTGTAAAATCTTGAAAACGACAATTGATACCTTGTTATTTGAAGAAAGGGTCGATTAACATCTTTTGGCGCAACAACTTGTCATGGCATAGTCCTTCTCTCAGCAAAGACATGAAGAGGGGACGTGACCATCCCTTTCGCTAAGCAGGACTCGTGGGGACATACAACTGAAAACCCAGTAGTGTTTTCCCATGTTTACACTTATTTTTCACAGACATATTGGACTCTTCATATTTAGGATTAACCAAAACTTGAGGCGCGGGAGGCATTTCACTGTACATCGGAGTTGCCGTGTGCTAGAGGTATTATGTTTGGGTGAATTCAACCAAACGTTTATTGAACGCGCGCTGTATTGTCAGGCTACCGACATCAGAGAACGGCTCAAGAAACATGTACACATTACGCAATGATAGAGTCGTACTGATATGAGAGAAAAGAGGACCTGTTACATTGCATCCTTCGCGAGCGAAGAAAAATATCCGGTGATACAGTTACGTTTGTATGACCGACTACAATGGGCTTAGGAAGGCAATGGATGTAACACAAACTTTTAAAAGGACCCCTGGTAAGAGTTTGCGGGAGGATGGTGATACGCCCGTACCTCCTCATTAAAAAGTCCCGTACTTGAATTTGGAGTCCCGATGCCACACACTCTTCTCGGGATTGCCTGATTCGTGATGTGCTACCGTGTATCAGGGTCGCATCAAACTCATAGAATTTTACTATTTGGCAATTACGCTCCCCTCTGGTAATTACACGTCTTTTTAGCGTCTATTGCCGTCGGCATCGAATAAAAGTCGAAGACAACACCGTACACGCTGCAGCATAAATTCGACTAATTTGCATGGAAGTTATTCAGACTTTCTTCTTTTAAGTCGTCAAATTATATAACGATGGAAACGTAGAACGCGTGATCGATTCGAGTCGGCTAAATTACAACCCTGCGTAAGTATTCTGTTTGCGGTCGAATGCGTGACTTTTCCGTTCTCGTCGACATGATTAAAAACCTCATGAAACGTGCATCATGTCAAAAATCGAACGCGAACGTCATTTGCAGAAGAATAAGACGTACTCTAAATACACAAGGAAACAAATCAAAGAAAAACGCGGCTTTCGATTAAAAAGCACTGTTTGCTCCTCGGGACAAGACTAACTCTTAATTATGCTCTCAAATCGTGTCAATTTTGGAAAATACAGCCTAAATGGGGACTTCGTTTGAATGCAGATTTACCTCTCAAAGGCTCTTTTTGATGTTCAAAAGGCACTTCTCCGTTCAAAAGTGAGATATTCTCCATAAGTCTAATAAAGCACTCTCGCCTCTTCCGCGGGCAAAATGAGATTGTTTAGAAGCGAGATCCACTCCGTGGCGCAGTTTTGGTCACGAATCGCAAAAGCTTGTGAATAAAAAAACGAGAGATACCAAAGTTGCATTCTTACTCGTCCTTTGTTCAAGTGAATATTGAAAGATTAGATGCTCAATGACCGACTTGGTCTTTTTTCTCAGACTTCCACTTTGCAAATGCACAAATTTAAACAGATTCGTCCGTTTTAGTCCATGCTTTCCATTTCATAATGAACGTCTTTCAAATTTCTTTTACCGTATTGACTGATTTAACTCACCTTTCTCTCATTTGGAGTGAGACGTTTCATTTCAATGCCATCAGTCTATTCCTAATCCTACCAACTCATCTTCGACACACAAGTTGGCTTTCTTACATTTTGCTTTTTTTAATATTTACATAATGCAAGCAAGTCAAATTTAACGTGTGTACAATATTTATATGTCTACATAATGACAATTTTTGTTATGCTTGTTTCTTCATTGGCCTTGTACATTATTACGATCTCTTACTCAATGCAGCAACCTATGAGCTTTTAGAATAAGTTTTAAGCCAATCAGTGAATATCTGACCTTGACTCGTGATTACGAATAATCGTCAATATGCAACAAATGATAGAAAATCGCCAGTCTGCCCTACAACGTTTCTCCAAACTGTCTCTGTCTCTTCATTTCTATCGGTCTCTCCCTATCTCTCTGTGTTTCTGCGTCTGTCTGTCTGTCTGTCTGTCTGTCTGTCTGTCTGTCTGTCTGTCTGTCTCTCTTTCTCTCTCTGTCTCTGTCTGTCTGTCTGTCTGTCTGTCTGTCTGTCTCTCTCTCTCTCTCTCTCTCTCTCTCTCTCTCTCTCTCTCTCTCTCTCTCTCTCTCTCTCTCTCTCTCTCTCTCTCTCTCTCTCTCTCTCTCTCTCTCTCTCTCTCTCTCTCTCTCTCTCTCTCTCCCCCCAAGGATGCAACAGGAAGCACAGAATCCTAATCTTCCGTGTCATTCAGAGGGTGATTTTAGTGCTCTGTCGACTGACAATACTGCATGTATTGTTTATTCAACCGATTTTCCCCAAGCAAAAGTTCAGCAAACTAACGCCCACTGATCAAGAATGCTGACCTTAGCTTATTTGTCCCGCTGATTTGATCCTCGAGACAGCCCTGTGACAAAATCAAATCAATAAGGAGTTTTAGTGCACTGAACAAGGCCAAGTAAATTTTTATTAAATTTTCATGCACTGTATTATAGTAATTAAGGATCGATGCCGGGTCATGCTTTTTCCTCGGGGCGAGTGCTTGGTTGTAAGTATAAGTGTGGAGAAAAGACTATTAAAATTTTAAAAATCTTGATTAGTGTTTTTCTCTGGAAGATAGGCACTTCTTTCTTACCACGTGACCGTCGGCAAAAAAGTGAACGTATAATTTATTCACATTACGCTTGTGGATGGTAATCCACCCTGCACAGTTTCCATGTCTAGATCATTCCAAGAAGAATAATTCCATAAACTCTCTTCTTATTTCTCCTATTTTAATGTTCACTCACAATAAATAAGCGGTCATATTCGAAGGGAGCAGCGACATCAAGGAGAGAGAGAGAGAGAGAGAGAGAGAGAGAGAGAGAGAGAGAGAGAGAGAGAGAGAGAGAGAGAGAAAGAGCTTAAAATTTTAAACAATATTTTCTGTCTCTCTGGCTTAAAAACATTATAAAGTCTCTCTAACATGAAACAATGCCTTGTTCATTCTTGAATTAAACTACAACAGCAAGTCATTGTATGTACAAGAAAACTGACATTACATACTAGAGTGCACGTTATGTATTCTCTTTTCGATTTTTTTTATTAATCGATCTTTTATTTGTAGTGTATTATATGCTTTATTTCGCGCCAACCTCGACAGACCAACTTGAGTTTGTCTGCATGAAAAATATGAACAGTCTTAATTTTCATAATATTACTTCCTAGTATAAAACCATGCCAATCCTTTTAGTAAGGCTTCTAAAACCGACATAATGGCCAAGGCCGTCTTCAGCTAAAACGAAGCCGAATTGGTGATATCTGTTTGGTTGGCCAAATGAAACGCGCAGAATCAAGCGTAATGGTTAATGTGAAAGCAAATGAAATCGACTACTTGATTGAGGAAGATATTCTTAAACTTCAGAAAATAATTGCTTAAGGACAAACCGCACAACCTTACTGGTGATTTTAGCCCAGACAAATATTAATGCAATGACTTTGAATACATGACTGAACCTTCTTTGATGTTTACAAATAAGGCTCCATTGCTGTAAAACAGATATTGACATCCGAGATGGATACAGTGATGAGGTATGTTTGTTTCAAAAACCATCCGTTTCATTCACTTTGTTTCTGTCGCGCCCTTACTTACTGTTTCTGTCAGCGCATTTACTGGGCAAGTATCACCCATGTAAAGAATGTCACAAATTTCTGAAGAATACACGTAGACTGTTACTTAAATTGACAATGACAAAAATCGGTCCGTTTTCTCGATCCTTAATACCGAGACGTTTAAGAAATGACATTTGTGATTGACTGGTTTTTTCGATGGCCTTGACGTCTCCTGTTATTCTAGCGAGTGGTTCTACCTACCCACGAGCGACCTCTTATCTGCCAGTCTTTGTGTCGCGGCACAGAAAGAGAGAAACAAGGCAACCACAGTCGCTACCGTGTTCGATCCAGAGAACACTGACTCCAGACACCCTTCGCTACTCGCCAGACAAATCTATATATTCAATTATGGAGAGGATCGCGGCTCACAAGGATGGCAACATTCGTATCGAGACGGCATTCAATCGTCAATTGTTGATGACTGCGAAAGGCAGTCACCGAATGCACGCGTTAACATCATCCGTATGTTTAATGTCTTTAGTCGGATGAACATGGCGCGAACAAAGGCGATTGCAACGAATTTGTAAACTTTATTCAGGGATTATCGCTTCGACTTAATCTCATTTCAAATGCGAATTTCCTTTGTTCATGCGAGGTTTTTCCTCAGTCCCTGACATTAAAGGGCTTTTCAGAAGAAGCTCGTCGATAATAAGTAAAAAGCTGTGAATTATGCACTGTGTGACTGTTTAAGATTTTGAATTTCAAACGCGATTTATCTAAGATTGTCTTCTACCTTCGCTGTGGCTCATCGATAATTTTTGATAGACTTTTTTCAAAATATTACCGTAGCCCTTCGGTACTAGCCACGCAACCTTGCCTATGTATAGGGGTATATTATAAACCTACATGTAAGATTGCCAATAATTTCTTTGAAAACTCTCTCTCTCTCTCTCTCTCTCTCTCTCTCTCTCCCTCTCTCTCTCTCTCTCTCTCTCTCTCTCTCTCTCTCTCTCTCTCTCTCTCTCTCTCTCTCTCTCTCTCTCTCTCTCATGTAAAAGGCTCACGATATTTTGCATTTGTACGAGTTTATTATTTGTGATAACGATTAAAACGTTGCTTTTCGAATATTTGACCCCGTGAAAGAGTTCACAGCTATATAGTCTTACACTTTCAGTAACTGGGTGCTCTTTGTACCAAAGGGGCTTATTTCCATTGTCTCTATTTGGGTAAATAGTCGAGAATATCGTTACAGTTATGCAAACAGCCTTCTGTCAATTGCTGTCGAGTCAACAAAATGCACGGTGAAATCGATCAAACCGGGTCCATCCTCATGTTTGTTATGTACACAGACCTCTGTTGTTCCGTATTACATGCTGATATGGTACAAGCAGAAATCAAACACAGGGGGTTTGTGTATGAAATCAGCTTTTCACCGATTATTATGACTACTTGATGTCGCGTGTCCCTTTGTAATCGACATCGTATGAATGTGAAATGAACAGGCGGGACAATGGGGTCGCAAGCGCGAAAAATGCTCGCGCGAAATTGTGTGCCATCGACAAAGAACTCACCAGTGTTCACAATGGTGAGAATAATGAGAGGCGGCCGGTTGGGGCTTTGCTGTTTAAAAAGTGGCGGATGAGCGGACGCAAGGAAACATTGCAGATTAAAAAAAACTATACTTATACCGAAATATTGTGATCGGAATGGCCAAATGATGTGCCGTCTTTTTTTCCGTGATTCTCGTTATTAAGAAATATTGTGTTTAAAAGCCCTCGATACGTTCTTATCAGACCATTTAGACTTAATGGCTTGTACCAATTTCCGCCGTTTGCAGCAAATCGCCATGTAATGTGCCGGAGAGAGCCCCGTAATTGGGTACGCTCTTTCTTTCCAACCATGGCAGATCAACGTCTAGAATACGTGAAATCTGATCCCGCGCTGATCGTTTAAGATTGTGAGTGCATGCCGTTTTTCAAGGAATATTTTCGCTTATTCATAGATCTTAATAACGGTATTAGTATTGAGAACCTGATCGCTGGAGAAGAAAAAAAAAATTCTAATAATTTCTTTTTTTCTTCCTCAAATCCAGGTTAGTTTGATGCCTCAAGTGGACGAGCTATAACGTCGACATTCGAACCAATCAGTTCGACAAAAAAAAGATGACCGGAAAATTAGTAGAATCGGCAATTTAATGAGAACGACCGGCAATCACTAAAATGTTGTCCTTGCCAATCACAGATCACGTTTCAAGGTGTAGATAAAAGGTTGCCAATTAGTCGGATTGAAAGCTCTCCGAACCGATCCCGTGGGACGAGAAGCTTTCGTGCGTGTCCCTATTGTTAATTTCGTCTCAAAAGTTGCCGAGCAGTCCGAGGTATCTAGTTACCGGGCTGTTAGTTATTGACTCTGGGACACCGACGAATGAGGTGTTATTTTGCAAGAAGACCCTTCACCGACCAATTATTGCCGGGCCTCTGAGCTAATTAGCAAGGAGTGAGAACTTACCATTGAAAAAAAAACTTTCCCGTAGACCTTTGCGCCATGATATGTTACATCGCCAATCTAAGGTAAACAAACTATCGATGGCGCGTTGAATAAAGGAAGAAATATACACGGACGTTTTGCAAACATACAAACATGGAATGAATATGGAATGGAAGGGAAAGGGAACTGGGAATGATAGCAATCGCCATATTGAGTTACATATGTTCATAACGTGTACCATTACGATTGAACAGGATCTGGCAACCTTCAGGAACATTTCGACGAAACCAGTTGTAATGTGATTGTTAAATGTTCAACATACTTTTCTAATTGTTTACGTGCGATCGAATTGTTATGTCATGTTCTGTGAACCGCCGTAAAATGTGTTCCCATGAATTATGAATGTCTGATTAAAATTGTCCCCTTGCCGTCAAACTTTGGGCCATAGCAAAATTAAATTAATATTTGCACTTTGGGTGTAACAGCGCAGTGAGAAGGAGGTGGAGTGAATCTTTAATTGATAATGATGATGAGGTTGATGATGCTCATGATGATGATGATGATGATGATGATGATGATGATGATGATGATGATGATGATGATGATGATGATGATGATGATGATGATGATGATGATGATGATGATGATGATGCAGCTGACGACGACGACGATTACGACGATTTAGACAACTTTCAGCTCGGTGAAGAAAAGATTGCTTAAAACGCAACCTGCTGTTTTCTTTACTTTGATTTTGCGTGTCAGATGTCAGGTGTTTAGATGTGCCTTTTTTAAGTTCAATCCTTTCACCGCCTTTTTGTTCCATATGTAAAGCCGCAGCCATTAGGAGATGGCAGGTTGGGGCTGTAGTTTGTCGATGGAAGGGATATATGAGGTATAGTAAATTGGGCTTTATTTTATTGCTTGTGAATGAAGGCACAAGTCGGATATATCTGCATTGTTGTGTACATGTCTTTTGCCTAAGGCGGAACGATTGGTAGGGTTTCATGCCGGGCATAGCCCGTGGCATCTGACAAGACGGACGATGTGTAATTGGTTTTGTTTACGTGAGTCCCAGTAATGATCCCTGTGTAACTGTTTTCGTCTCTTGCACATTTCTAAGTCGACGATAAAAGGAAACCGGGACGCATGCTCACAGCTTCGAAAGAATTGGATGTGATCTGTGTGAGTCTCGCAGAGCGATCGGCTGAATTCTAAACTGACAACGGTTCTGGCCTGGAGATGTGGGAATTTGTAGCCGTTGCTGTCCAGAACAGACAGCGCTTTTACCCAAAACAAATCCGCAAAATTGAGTTAGGAACGATGCACGACAAAACAGGCGATTTTCTCACTCGATTCATCCGACGTGACGCAGAGGCAATCAATTTTACCTCGTAATGAAATTGTACCCGGAATCGAATTTGGTCAACTCTTGACAGAATAGGCTCGCTGTTGAGAAATTGCTAGGTTTAACGAGGTCGATATTGTTCGGATGTTTTGGGGCGTTATGGAGACACCTCGGAGTCTGTTATTTCTATTTCCCATCTCCGATTGCTTCCATCTGTTTCCATAACAGTCATATTCTCAGCGTTTATTCCCTTGTTTCACATTTACCATTTCAAAACCATGTCAACGGAAATTCTTTTACCTTTTTCCATCGTGTCTGCTGACCCGTCCAAGTCTGACTCGAATTTCAAGGACTCGTATTTCTGTACCATTCCCCACTAAGTCATAATGTACGCTCTCTCAGACTGGGGACTTGGAATCAGTGTACACAAATCGTTCTTCGGTTATATACCATATTCTGGTATTTTTAAATTGTTTTCAATATCCTCCTATTCTGCTCTTTGTTTTGTTTTGTTTTGTTAGAAATTCAGTTGGCTTTTTAATTTACATAGGATTCACAAAACCCTTATAACCACGCAGTCACTCATCGCCCTACATTTGTCATTTTCTCTGCATAACCCTTGCTGCATTCATTCCTATCATGCCCGTATTTTATTTGTTCGTCCTCTATCAGTGTTCACTTTTTGCCTTTCGTCGGTCTCTATGTATGTATGTATGTATGTATGTATGTATGTATGTATGTATGTATGTATGTATGTATGTATGTATGTATGTATGTATGTATGTATGTATGTATGTATGTATGTATGTATGTATGTATGTATGTATGTATGTATGTATGTATGTATGTATGTATGTATGTATGTATGTATGTATGTATGTATGTATCTATGTATCTATGTATCTATGTATCTATGTATCTATGTATCTATGTATCTATGTATGTATGTATGTATGTATGTATGTATGTATGTATGTATGTATGTATGTATGTATGTATGTATGTATGTATGTATGTATGTATGTATGTATGTATGTATGTATGTATGTATGTATGTATGTATGTATGTATGTATGTATGTATGTATGTATGTATGTATGTATGTATGTATGTATATGCAAGCGTGCGTGCATACATGCATGCATGCAAGCAGGCAGGCAGGCAGGTAGGTAGGTAGGTAAGAGGGCAGGTAGATAGGTAAGTAGGTAGGTAGGTAGGTAGGTAGGTAGGTAGGTGGGTAGGTAGATAGGTATAGGTAGGTAGGTATATAGGTAGGTAGGTAGGTATAAGTAGGCATGCATACATGCATGTATGCATGCATGTATGTATCTATGTATCTAAGTAGCTATCTACGTATCTATGCATCTATGCATGTATCTATGTATCTATGCATCTATGTATGTATCCGTATCTATGTGTATGTACCTATGTATGCAAGTGTTTGTGTATATGTTATTATCCACATAGATATTTATCAATTTTCCTCTTTCTTTATTTATTATTTATTCAGATTACATGAATGTCCTTAAATGGACTCAACTTGAGTATGATTCAAATATGCGCGCCAGTCCATTGTGTCCAGAGAAAGTAGAGACATGAAGAAGATGATATGAAGTTCTCTAAAAACACGTGTACTTCCACAGAAGCTACATTGAAACATCAAAAATGATTTGTAACCTGCCCAGCAATGCTCTCTTCGCTCGCTATAAACGTAACATGAATATTTCAAAAGTCATCTTACGAAGCATTACGTCATCCTAAAACTTTTCACCAGAGTCTGACTGTGCTTGCACGTCATGCTTCAAAGTAGGACTGCGGCTATGCCCAGACTGCCGACTATGTACCTTATCAACAAACATAATAGCAAATATGACTTCCTTTATATCCAAATATAATGATCCGGTCCGACAGGTGATGTGCTTACCGACTATCATTAAATGTAAATAACAAAAAGTCGCTCGCGACGAAATGAGCCCAGCATGCAGAAGGTGGACTACTGGATAAACCACAGGAATTCACCATGCACCAATTAAGGCTTTAAAAGCCCAATATACAGGTATATAATTTGTCGTACAAATAATCTCTAAAAGCAATCTATTTTCATAAGACATTGCAAATACTCTTAACCAGGGGCCAAGAAGGCAGAAAACGTGAGAATTGAATTCATACATCGCCGTTGTTACGGCCTACGGAAATCGACAAAGCGTAAAAGCCCTGTCGCAGTAATATTTGGCATAGTTAATTAACTTTTCAGAACGGTCAGGCAACTTTGATTGAAGTTAACGTGGTTTTGCACAAATTTCGAATTACCCAGAGTGTAATACTTTGCCTAATGCGAGCAATTGATTTCTGAACTACCTAGACGGAAACTCTGGAAATTGCTTGTCGGCGGACATTTTACGTTTGAGTCGTTGGAATAATGGCAGACGCAACCATGTGGTTCTCTGATTTCATGGTTTGTTGACGTTTTGTTGATTCGAATCAGGAGACTAAGTCGAGGTGAGGGGGGTTATTATTACATTTCAAGAGCTACTTACCGACTGATTGAACTCCGTGTTTGTAATTGTTACCACAGCAACGGCGAGCCTTCGCACTGAACCGCATTGGAAGTCAGATATGAAACCATGGACCGCGGGCCAAGAGGAGGTCGTGGCGTGAGCACGTGTGTGTTACTCGCTGATATTATTTGAACTTAAAAAGGTATTAGCCCATAACATCTGCTTATTCTATATAAGATCTGTGTAAGGTAGTTTGGTTCGGCCTCAAAGGTAGAAGAATGTGTCCGCTTTTATTCTCTTTACTCTCAATTATGAACAATGAAGTGCACAGCCATGTTTGGGTTCACATCTCAAATTGTATGGATCCCCTTCGAACAATGCCTCACTCTCTTTGCCTCAGTCTCGGCGATAGAACCCAAAATTCCCCCATCTATTTATTTTAATCGCTCAAATTTCCCGTCCCCCCTGCATTAAATTCCTGTTTTTATCCTCAAAATATCATCTTCCTGCCTGTTGCTTCTCCGCTGAGCGTACTGCTACATCCTTCTGTGGTGTATCCAGCAATTAGCGTGGTAACCTTTGTAAAAACAAAAGTAACGTCCCCTGATTTCGGGATCAGAAGTCGCCGGATAGCTCGCAGTCAAATCCGACTACTCAATTAAATTACAAGAATCGCTAGTAATTTTGGTACATGTATATTCAGTCAAATGACTGCAATTGATATTAATTTCTCCGCTCGTTCTTTCTTCCGTACCTTTAATGTATAGCGCCTCGGGTTTCCAGGCGCTACAAGGCACCATTCGTGATAGCTTCTATCCTTAATCAGAACCGTGGCCTTCCCCTACTCAGACATCCCCCTTGGAATTAAAATCTTATTTCATTTCGTGGGATAAAGAAGGGGAAAATAAATAACTGGAACCGAATTCTGCGCGTGGCGGCTTTTCATTAGGACGGGAGTTCACTGATACGAAAGTGATATTATAGTGGTCTCGCTTTCATAAGAACAACTGCCTACTCAGGGGGAGCCGGGGAAAGACAGAAAGACATAGAGTCGTACAGAGAGACATAGATAGATGCCGGGTGGTGGTGGAGTCGATATAGTACAGACAGACAGACAGACAGACAGACAGACAGACAGACAGACAGACAGACAGACAGACAGACAAAAAAGCAACGAAATAAGATATATTTCTCCTCGAGATACTGAACTTCTTCAATGACGCAAAATCTCTCCAACGGTTTTAAGAAACAAGTTGGGGTTTTCAGTGATAAGGGAATGTAACACGAAATGTGGGCTCGACATACCATGACATGAAACAGCACGTGACAGTGTACAGGGTGGTGCAACGTGGCGTGACGTGTAACAACGGGTATGCAAGATCATGACGTTTTCGCACAAGAGTAAAGAACGGAGGAAATTAGGTGAGACTACCTGGCTTTGAAAAGTACAGAAAAGCTAAATTCGAATCAGCGCACACAGATATTTGTATTTTATTCTATTATATCCTTTAATGTTTTGGTTTGTCGTTGCTGTCAGTGTGTATTCTGTATAGCTATGGAACATTCAGAAAAATCAGATTTCGTTCGCCACTTTAATTTTTAATATTGGATTTTATGAAAGTTGGTCTTTGGTTGGCATGTGTGTCTGGCAAGCGAACATCACCGGCATCGTTGTGTGTTTTCTTTGTGACTTGTATTGCTTACTCACGTACGTCATCCAATTTGACCGTCATACCTTTGGGATGTAACCGCATGTTGTTAAGATCTGGTTGAAAATTTGACCGTATTTAGGGGAACGCATGTAGCGACATACGAACGGCGCCACCTGTATGCATCTGACAGAAACCCGTTCATGGCGAATTGTAAAAGTTTTATGGTTCATTTTGGTTCAAAATTCACTACTTCATCTCAAATATAGACATATGCTGTGCTGTGTTTCAAGCGGTGTGACAAGCGACACTAAAATATCAAGGCACATTCTTAAGTTGTCAATCCTACAAGCTGTAATGCACAGTGATCGAACAGATGCCTTGTTAATATAATATTTGCTTTAAAAACCGGCACAGATAAAACTTTTGATGTTCATTCTCAAACGGCATTACCCTCGTTCGCGAAGATTTTGTCACTAAGTTAGCATACAACCTTAAAGAACCGTGTTTCTCAACGACAAACTTCAACTTTCATTATTTCAACGGTTCCATTTCTAAAGAAATCGCATGAATAAAAAAAATGAAGGCAGAGAGAAAAGCATTCTCCGCAACGCCGACCGCAAAACACAATACAGCCTAACAAATAGATTTTACGTGTTTTCTTTTCCCTCTTTAATACTCTCTAACTCTCTTTCCAAGTTATTCAACTAAATCGACACGGTATCGCGGTCCCTCTTGTCTTCTCGGAAAAGACTCGATGCCGGTGGTGTGGTGCGAGCGGCTCTCGGCGCTGCGGGAATTTATTACACGGCGACGTCTTGAATACACTCTGGTAAAGTCTCCGCTATGTAAATGGGGTTTGTTTTCGTGACGAGATCACCTTCCACTGTACAGAAATCTTCGATTTCAAAGGACACCACAAAAATAAAAGAGTGCGTACCAGCTGCGCCATTACAGCTACACCTAAGGGTGCAATGGATTGCCGCTATATAGTATACAATTATCCTAAAAAATCCCCCTGTCATCAGTTATTTTCGGCGATTTGTCTCGTATCTCGGCGGTTCTTTCCTATTCATATCGGTATAATTTTGTAATACGATACTTTCATCTCGTCTCTTTCCTCTTGTTTGAGTTTTTTTTTTCATTTTTCTTCCTCGGTAAGAGCGATTACATGATTGGTTCAGACCAATCGGAATCTTGTTTTCTCCGTTTAATGTTTGCTCGACGTACTAAAATGTATACGCTGTGCGTTCAGAATTACTTCCGTCTTTTCCCAGTGAGCCAACAACAATTTCTATCCACAATTATTTTTTTTTATTTCAATTGAAGTCCAGATGATGAACAATCTCGGCGTCTCTCCGTATGCCCGAAGTAAGCCGACCTGCGCACATCAATGCGCAAACTTTTTTTTTCCCTTTCTTCTGAAACGGTTGTCAGGTAAGAAATGTGAAAGTTGTTTCAGAAATGATCGGCCTGTATTTGGGGCTTTGCGTTGGTACAACAGGAGGGTACAATGAGAGAGCAACAATTGTGGTTAGTGATTCACAACACACGGCCGTTTATGTAAACGTTACTGATAGTAGTTTGAAAACATTATAAATGCCATTTGTTGAGTTATACCTGTGTGTATTTCTGTTTCTTTTTCAGAAAAAGAACACTGAGCGTTGAACCTGAATACCGGGACTGAATCGAGCCTCACTCTTTTAATATCATATCCATGACTTCACCGCTGATAGTTATAAAGTTATATTTCTCAGTTTGTCGAGGTTGAGGCATAATCTGCGATCTCTCAATTCTCTTCATATAAGCATTTGCAATATCCCAGTTCAACTTCGCCCTCAAAAAAAAATAAAAAACACGCGCGTATACGAATTCTAAGAGAACAACACATGGCTGTAGGGACACAGTTTGGCCCCGACTCTGCACAATGTATGGTGGCGCCTAGCCTTGGCGAACGGTTCAATACATTACCATTTCATAGGAAATCGATGACCGTAGTTTTTAATGTTTTGTTCGTACTGAACATTTGAATCGATGGCGAAGGAAGATTTCAAGGGCTGTTGACATTTATGAAAGCCACTTAATCATGCTCTTTTGTGAGACCAGTGTTATATTGCATCAAACTTTGCCGTCTTGACACTTATGCCCCCTTAAGATAAAGCACAATCATGTGGTTTCTGTCTCAGGGGGAGGTCGGTTCAAAATCCCTATCGCTGTTGCTGATCGGGCAAAATGGTTCGAAACTCAGAATAATAATGAAAGTCCTACACCTCTTTAGTCTATTAAATGCTGTAGATGATTCTGCCAGCATGGAAACAACTTAGTGATGATGATGATGATGATGATGATGATGATGATGATGATGATGATGATGATGATGATGATGATATGATGATGATGATGATGATGATAATGATGACGATCATCATCATCATCATCATCATCATCATCATCATCATCATCATCATCATCATCGTCGTCGTCGTCGTCGTCGTCGTCGTCGTCATCGTCATCGTCGTCGTCGTCGTTGTTGTTATGATAATGATCATCATGAAGACTGAAGATGAAGATGTGTTATTAATTTTTAATCAGTTTCATAACATATCAATTTTCATTTACGTCAACCTGTCGTTCGAAGCGTTGAAATTCCAATTAATTAATTCACGGAAGACCCATCAACATCCATTTGTTGTACGCCTAAAAAGTATCTGAATTTTGTTAATACTACAAATTTATTATTCATTAATTGCAGAAATATAAAAGTTCGAATCGCATAGAAGATTACATTTTTTTTCTCTTTCGCCATTAAATATTTTACCAACTTATACTGAACATTCAGAATATACTAGTAAACGAAGAAAGTGAGAAGTAGTTAGACCCGACGCAGTTCCAACACCAAAAAGGAGACATGTTTGGAAAGAAAAAACCGAGTTCGTGCAATTTGGGATACTTTAATTCAGTGTGGCTTTATCCATTAGATACTTAAATAAAACTAATCGCTGACAGATTTGAGAGCTGAGAGTATGGATTCTATCGTAGACGTACGGGTACTGGTTCGTAGATCAGCGGCTTATCACAGTGCTGCTTTCTGGATGATACACATTACAGACACAGACGCTGAAAGGCGAAAAAAAGAATCTGAACGCCTTCAACAGTTTTCAACTCACTGCACAAAGAATCTTTTACAGTTTACAGCGAGAATACTCTCTCTCCGTGTGGTTGCGGTGGCGTTAAAATATGCGATGTATGTGTAGAGCGGGCGATGACAGAAGATGAAAGGCGATTCGACCATGATAATGCTCTCCATGGGAAGCGTGCAACAAATGGAATACAACGATGAGCATCCGGGGATCCTGGCCAATTCCCTTCACTGTGTTGGTGAGAAGTTTTTGTGTGAAACAGCAATGGCTATGCCGGGTTTTTTTGAGCGTAATTCCTTAAATAAGTTACCATTCACGTCGGGTTTTTTTTTCGCACTTCGTCGGCTTGCTTACCACCATTTGCCGAAATAGTGTCGCCGTGATTACATACCATTAAACACGTTTTTAATCAATATATTTGTAAGGTTCGGCCGTCTGTCGTTGTTTGCCTTTTTACCATCTTTTTCGCTGCGTATTCCATTTACAGCGGCATTTCAGCGTAATGAAATGCCCGAAGACTGGATGAGTTTCAATTTTTTCGCAATCAATTTGAGACGAGATGCCAATTCAAGGAGATGGCCGACTTATTGTACAAAGCCCGACTGTTGTCAATTTCGGTGTCCTCCCTTTGTTGCCCGCATGCTTTCAACTATTGTCGATGTACGAAATGCCGCCAGCAATCGACATGGAAATCGACATCACTGTTAGAAATATACATTTCAAGTTGATTACGTTTTTTCCCGCGACGTTCTTTACGGCAATTGAAATGATTTCGTATCTACTGTTTATTAAGCCTAAAAGCCCGGCTTACATTGTGCCACAAATGTAGAGAAGTGATTGAAAAAAACTTGACCATATGCAGCCCGCTTTTGTTTAATCCACCATTTGTTGGTGGTACCGACATTTTGATATTGTTCTCATACAAAAATATCGCACCTAAGGCCATTGAAATTGAGATGGTATCACATCGTACCTCTACAGAAGGCAGAGAAAAGTTATTTTTTAGTCTTTACAGAGGTTGAAACAAAATTAACATAACGTCGACATGTGTCTGACAAATGCTCACAAATTTTCTCAGTGTCGCTGAATCTTTTAATGTTTTATAGAACAACTTAAATAATTCGATAACACGATCCTCGTGCAATTACAATTCCAACAGTGATAGATAGATAGATAGATAGATAGATACATAGAGAGATACATACATACATACATACATACATACATACATACATACATACATACATACATACATACATACATACATACATACATACATACAGACAGACAGACAGACAGACAGACAGACAGACAGACAGACAGACAGACAGACAGACAGACAGACAATCCACAGCAAGGCTTGCATTCATTATTATCATCCCCAGAGAATATACACATCTTGAAAACTTCAACAATTATGAGGATGACACCGCAAATTTTGATGTAGTGGTCATGGCCAGTAAAAATTGAAATTGCTTTGCCAACTGCCCTCTGGACTTGGAGAGTCCTATTGCAAAGTTGTGGCTTTACGTCAGCCAAGAAATCACTATTGTTATCACGTTGCATTGTGTCTATTGCCCTCATGAGTAATCACCATTAAGGTTGACCTTTGACACGTAGAAATAGCCCTTTCATTGTCCGTCTGTGCCGATAGCAATATTGCAGTGCAAAATTATCCGAGTATGTAGCAGCTCTAAAATCACTTTGATATAAACAAATAGACAGGAAATTAATTTTAAATACCTATTTAGTGATTTATTTGCTTTCTTGTGAACTTTGAGAGACGCCGGCGACACTTTACAATAAGAGTTCAGTAAGAAAGAAAATGCAATATTGATAAGCTCCCTCCTATTTGACCTTTCAACAAGTACCAAGCCTATTTCCCGCCTCGCCACTCCCTTCTCAAAGCTCTATTCCCTCCCCTTCCCTCCCCCACGCCTTTGTCCCTCTGGTGCCTCAGACAATTGTCGATTCCTCTCACGGGAATAGCCACTGCAATTCACTGTCGCCTTTTCCGGTTGACTTGCTTTTATGTGCACTGATGTCTGTACGCCACTAAGGTAAGCTTTTAAACCACTCAATCTGAACTATTAACATTTAAAAGCCAAAAACTTTCAACTATCAACATTTGACATAAAATGTCACATTCACACTCGTCAGTCATGGAGAAAGGTGTGTGTGTGCATCTGCTTTTACAACTTAAACACCTTTGCCAAGATACTGACATTGCATACTGTCCGTGTTGTGTAAATGTAAGACAGTAGTTTTCTGGTAAAGATATATATATATATATATATATATATATATATATATATATATATATATATATATATATATATATATATATATATATATATATATACTCATTAGTTTATACTATAAATTTCCTCGATACACAATACTGGGGAACATGTCATTTTACTAACGTTTATAGTTACTCAAATCACGGTTCCTACAAACAACTCCTTCGGGAGAATAAGGAGTATGGATCTTTCAGGGGAAGAGAAAAATACCTACAGAACAGCGAACGTAAAAAACGTCAAACCAAGTCGAACTACTTCAGTTGGTAGATCATCCAACCTGAATTCGAGGCACAAGGGTGCGCATTCTACATTGTTCATTTTTTCAAGCCCAGTGTAGAGACAAGCAGATGTAGTTGTGGGATTCTTCTCATTGGTTTATAGTATATTGTATATATATATATATATATATATATATATATATATATATATACGTTTGTGTTTTAACATGTGTTTGTTTATTTATAAATATACATAATATTATGTATACATACATACGTATACATACATACATACATACATACACACATACGTACATACATACATACACATACACACATACATACATACATACATACATACATACATACATACATACATACATACATACATACATACATACATACATACATACATACATACATACATACATACATACATACATACATACATAGTTTGTACACAAACGGTGAGAGAGAGAGAGAGAGAGAGAGAGAGAGAGAGAGAGAGAGAGAGAGAGAGAGAGAGAGAGAGAGAGAGAGAGAGAATAGCATATATTTATACACCTGAACAGTCACGTGTTCGAATACAGACATTTAATACCTGTATTCAATTGTGACAGACACTGAAAATCCTTAGATGACTGACATTTTACATTGTATTATTTGACACAGATGTCCATAACTTGTGTACTCCTTGATCTATCTATTCTGTACTGTCAACAGACAGTTGACATGTCTTTCGAGGAGCGGAAGCGTTGCTTCGAGAAAAAAACACAAAATAGAACTTGACCTAAGCCCTGTTTTCCACAGAGCTTTCACTTGACACAAAACCTTCTTCTGGTAAGTTTCCAATAGAGAGGCGGGAGTTATTAACAAGGAGATTGGGATGAAAGGATTAAGGGATCTAACTTGAAAGATAGGAATCTGTTTGATACATTATGTCCGGATTCGGTCGCCGACGATTCCATCAAAGTTTCAGTTCCCGATCCGATATAGGAATTGATAGCAGAGGCGTATAACGACAATTGATCTTGCAGAAGGGGTGGGGTATGACAGGCACCGACCATCAAAAAGGGTAGTACCTGGGTGAACGTGACATTTTGAATTTGCATGTAAAGCCGACTCAACAGGTGGCCAAGTTATCGATTTTAGGGGATTTATATTTGATGGGAGATGTGTAAAACGGGAATGGAACATATCAAATAGACACTCACGACATCAAAATACGTCAGAAACCCTGTTTCTCTTAGTCTTAACCTCCTGAAAGAAGGTAAAAACGCACACCCGCGACTTCCTGTTCGACATGAGAATCCGGCACCGCAAAATCTGCTGCCAGTTCCGCGCATTGATGCCCCTGCCTGTCCCACCTGGCACAATCCGACGCGCCTATAAGCCAGGCATCTGAAACGAGCGCCATTTATCTCCGAAATCACAGGAAAATAGCGCCATGCATATAAGACATACCAAGGGAAGATCACTCATGTTTTGTCAATTTCACTGCACCACGGAGAAAATCCCTCGCTAACGAGAAACAGTAAACGAACGCCGATTTATCACCATCCATTGCCCTGCGTAAAAAAAGACGGCCACGCCGTAATATATCACCGTCTTCATTTGTTTTTACTCAAGGGGAATTGCAGTCGTAAAGATACCCCTATTGAGTCTACGTGTTTGTCGAATGGCAGTCCTTTAACACGAGAGACCCACAGTCTAATTAATATAGCCTTAGCAGTTTCAAAAAGTCAGCGCGCAATCGTGCAACTTTACGACGACAGGCCCTGGAGGACATATGTGTCAGAGCCGAGCCGTATATCACAGATTAAAGTCGTCATTTATTTTCACTTCTTTCTTGTTAATTTCCGAATAGAATTCTCTCCGCTATCGCTTCAATTTCCCAGTCTTCCGTAATCTGTAATACTCTTGGTACGTTTCTGCCTTTCAATAGATGAATTTGCGAAATCACACGCGGGGCCAAGAAATATAAGTACATAAAATATGAACAATCGCTATTTGGGAAAAGTCAATTTGCAGTAATTGCGGTGCCACATATTGTACCTCAGGGAAATCATTATTCCAAAATAACGCAAATTACCGAGATTACGGTTGTATTATACATGTCACTGATTTAAAAGACTTGTGTTCATATCTATGTCCCGGGTAATGAAAAATAAATCAAGATACGTTTTAAGAGGATTTCTCATAAAATATTGCACACTTTAAGTTCCTGCCTTAGCAATAACTAGCGATACGCATTTTATCTTATCAAGATATTTGAATGGTGATCGAAATAGTTCGACTGGGCCCTCTATTGGAGTTTATTGCTACGATTCAACCGGAGAGCGTAAAAGTTTTATGTTGATTTGATCTCCGGCTCCTGTGTTATCTATAATTGAAGGGAAATGTTTTGCAAATGAAAAATTAATGACCGGTATTAGTGTTAATGCTTTCTGATAATCCGTAGTTCCGTACGTGTGTGTGTTTGCCCCGTGTGCCACTGCGATTTGGCATCATATACGCAAGATGTACGTGAACGTGGTCGGTCGGTTTGAGTGAGCCAGGACTGCTGACAAAAATGAAACGGGACAAAGAGGCGACTTGTCCTTATGAATAAGATATATGGCCCGTTCTTTCTGGCTCCGGGTTACAGAAATTCGTGCAATCTTCCCTACTCCCCGCAAAAAAATTAAGGCAGAGCCTTCCTTCCCCGTGTCATCTCATTGAAATTTTGTATCTATATTCAGAGTCATTCGTTAGTGTTTTCTTAAAATTCGGTATTTATAAAGTGTCCATGTGTTTGTGTGTATATATTTATGAAATAGGGTGAAGTTATTCTGAAGTCTCGCGCTGTAATAAACAGCAGACTGACTCATGTCAGCTCTGGCAGTCATAGTGATGTCGCGTTGCGATGGCAACGGAGTGGTCCCGGTTTGGACTATCATTATCAAATGCCGTAATATCTTACAGGGAGAACACCTTACTCCAAGAACATCCTCATGCCAAAGAAAGAATGGCTTTTTAATTTAAATCGAAGGCGATGAATCAAACTTTCCCCTTCACCCAATCGGTATTTAGGGAACCCTTTGAAACTGTAACTTTTTAAAAAACGGTATTTTTTCAGTATCATTTCTCGCTGGATTGACTTCTCGCCTTTCAGCCAAGTCCCTGAACCACGTCAAATACCCGACATTCAATGCGTCAACAGGACGCACGTTGTTATTGTTGATTGCGGGTCTAGATTATCGATTCATTTCTCAACAATAACAAAGTTGGCTATTACAACATGCTCTGTCAAGTAGAACAATAAGCTGTGGTCGATTCAAAGGACTGATATACCACAAAATTATTAAAATCCTGCAGTCATTTTGGCATATACAAATCTTTCAGATTAATATAGTGTAACTATTTTGTAATTTCTCAAGTGTATTTTTGTTGATAAGAATCAGCCACACGTAAGTCAACCACACCACATATTCGCTCTGTAAGCAAATACACAATTCCTTTATTTGCTGTCATTATTTTATCTTTTATTGTTTCAAGGGATCACTCAAAATTAAAATATGAAGTAAGTGCTGATTGCCGAGTCCTTGTCTTATAGTTTTTACTATAATAAGCGAAACTTAAAAAAAGTGATGTAAAACATTGGCAGTGATGGAACTAAACCGGTACATGATCGCTCTTTTATCAGTGGAATATCACTCGTCGAAATGCACCATATCTTCAGACAAACTTACATTCCATGGATTTGGCATTTGAAAGTACAAGCACGACAGATTTTCAAAGCTGTTCTAAATACTTTTTGTTCCTTTTCCACACGCCGAAAGGAACGATGGCTGTGACTTTGTTCGTTTTTCTTCGGAAAAACTAAAATATATTGCTGTATTCTTCACTTTAAACGTTTGTTAACACATGAAATGCAAGTGTAAATGCAAGTCCAACATACAATGACATTGGGCACACAGACTGAAAGGCTGTGCATTTAAACATGATTGGTGGGTGTAGCAATGAACTGTATTGCTCAAAAAAGAACAAAATTGTAAAGGGCGAGCAAAGCAACTAACGGTACTATAACCAACAGTATACGTTCAGAAAGGAGCAAAAGGTGTATTTAAATTGAAGTGATGCTAGTAATTCCGACTAAAAACAAACTATTGGTAAGAATTGATCTCAACTGGTAAAGAATGCTATTTACCAAGTAACGTGCGTTTTTTTGTAGATTTTCTTCTCCCAGGGGTAACGATTTTCACGATTCAAATGCATACAGTTGGAATTATATCCAAGAGAGTAACAACACTCAAAGAAAACGTGAAAAGAAGTGGTTCCAGTATTTGCAAACGAAGTGAATGTCAGTTTGAGGTGAAAGGTCAAAGGGTCAAAGTTTATCTGCCATTTTTTCATTATTTTGATGACGGAAAGGCATCTTGTTCTATCGTTCATACTCCATTCAGGTGAGTAGTTTCGTCCGAAGAAATTTGTACAGGTAGAGCGATAGACTAAGGCACATGTTTTGCGGTCAAAGGTCGTATTTACCTTCAAGTTTGTAAAGCGATGAGGATCATGATGTCGTCTGCCATATTTTTTTTTCTTCGACATAGAACGTGTGCAACAACTTTTTGCCGCCGTTTCTATTTGCTACTGCGATCGAAGCAGCTGTGATTTTGAGATCGTTTCGAGCAATAATCGGGTTTAAAAGAGCTATATAGTCCATAATAGTCGAAATGGGGAAAATCTAGAAACCACTTTAATAAATTCCCTTTCAGGATGATCTAAAACCCCGATGTTCCTCGTCTTTGTTTCTTAATTTATTGATAATAAGTACAAACCTCGGAGCCAGATTACAACCGGGACTACTTCACTTAACACAGTAAAACAGAAAATTAAATTTAATAATTGATGACCGCGCGCTGTCACGGAAAACCTATACAACGATGAGTGGGGAATTCTCCTAATCTCTCAGCGTCTTTTCGGTGGACTTTCGATCGGGTAGGATTCCATCTGCTCGCACTGATCGCCTTATTTTTCTCGTTGTCATCCTCTTTCGATCAATCCGGTGTACTATTTGATGCGATAACTGATCTGAGCTCGGGGAAATTTCTGTTTAGTCTCCATCAACTTTCTATCCAGTAGGGTCTCAGCCAAGTTCGCCGATGGCGGTAATTATGTAGCCAGTCGTCAATACACATGCATTGATATTGCTTTTTATTCTTGTCTGTTCAGGTTAAAACATATCTCTCTCACTGATTCAAATCTGATTAATTTTTAACCAAAGCACTCCTTTTGAACTGCTACAATTATATACACACGTACACAGACAGACAGATTGAAACACACAATATATATATATATATATGTGTGTGTGTGTTTGTGTGTATGTATGTATACACACACATTTACATATATATATATATATATATATTATATATATATATATATATATATATATGCGCAATATATTCGTACACATAATATGCAATGTATTTGTCTGATATTTACATGTGTATCATACATAGAGGATGAAATATACTTAACACAGAGTTTTTTGATTTCATGGTGACTTTTATTTTGTATTGTTACTGCTTTTTAATCATATGATAAAACGTTTAATCTCATATTTGCTTTTTACACTAGTGTTTTGATAAGAATAAAGAAATCATGCGATTATGTTAATCATCTTATCATGTACAATATTAAATCACGTCGAAGTACATGTACCTGGAGTCGACTTGCAACAAGTCCTGTTTCGCAGAGATTGGCTAAGTAATGGCAAAGTAAAGCATATTACTGAGTCTTTAAAGCAAATCGTTTGGCAATTACATACATACATACATACATACATACATACATACATACATACATACATACATACATACATACATACATACATACATACATACATACATACATACATACGTACGTACGTACGTACGTACGTACGTACGTACGTACGTACGTACATACATACATACATACATACATACATACATACATACATACATACATACATACATACATACATACATACATACATACATACATACATACATACATACATACATACATACATACATACATACATAAAGTGCGATGCAATCATGTAGACAATTCCGCGGACGCTTCTTGTCATTATGTAGAAAGTTTTAACATTGTTGTAAATATTGCATGCAAAAATGACGGTGCAAATGCTTCCTATTGAATGCTATCGATTAACGCTGACATTTCCCACGATTCTATCGATTTCTGTCATTTTCCATCTGGTAACGGCAGTGAGAAATTGACTGCCTGTAAGAGTATATTTACCCGGGGTCAACGCCAACTAGACGAGGTCGATTCGGTCGTAATTGTAGAGAGATCGAGTGCAAAATGAATAAAGGATAAACTGAAACTGTAGCCATCACAAATAATCTTGGCAATTTTTGAGATCTTGTACGTACTAGGTAATTATGAATTTTGGGCCTTGTAAATGATAATAATGAAATCTAGGGAGGACCACACCACGTGTCAGTGAACATGTATTTGTAAACTTAGCCTTTCTAGGTACACCTTCAATGCCATATTTAAATCACGCACGGCTACCCGTTCGTCGGACCACATCTGGAATAGGAGATGAACAAACTTTAATGTTGCACAGGATGGAAGACACCCTCGTTCTGATCCGTCGCTGTGTCATTATAGTAATTAGAAGATATTGAAATGAAATATGTGCGAATGAAGTCAATTATCAATCCAAGTCATGAATTATGGTCATTTCCTTCGCCGTCATATCTGAACACATTTTTCATTTTTTATAGAGTGGGTACTGTAATGACACTTTTAAAATTATTATAATGCGAATGCATTGTAAGTGTGTTCTAATAAAGTGAAAGAAATCACGAGGATCCATTTTTATGACCATTCGTTCATTTCGCAGATTTCACTGATAGGTTCTTGTAAGTGGACTTTGCAATTAAGAGTTGTATTCAATGTAAAACGAACTAGATTTTCTTATCACCTTGTAATTATAGAAATATAACTTACTCCCGTCTCTGTCTCTATCGGCGATGTATGTTCAATGGTGTCTCCGTGAAACATCGAAGAAAAGTTTTTGTAAAACGGTCGATCAATCTAGAAATGAGGCTATCGTGTGAATATATTGTTACAGAACATCTTTTGTCACCATAAATACGTGGCTTTGGAGCAGACACTTGTAGTCGGACTCTCAAACTTCTACAATATTTTTTATGGCCTGCCACTTGTGGGGACTGATTTTGAAGCTTATGGAGTCAATAAAGTTTTTTTTACTGGCTTAGATTTGCCCAAACCGGGAATTTTTTTTTCATAAGGTAACACAAGGATTGCGGCCATTTCCAATTTCATATGTTGGTAAATGTTGGGAATTTGTTGCTCTTGTACCAAAAATTTTGTACGGTGACCCCCCCCCCCCTGCGATTTTTAATCTTGATTTTAAAGAGAATGGTTGAAACTTTGCTTAAGAAAAAGTTTGAGCAAAAATTTAAGTCTTTCATTTTCAAGGCGTGAACTAACTTAAGGGGTTATTCATTCACATTTTTGCCGCCTTAGGAAACGTTGATACATTATACCGACGAAATTTGCTCCCTTGCGCGCCGATTATAAAGAGTTTAAGTTGTATAATTGAAAAAACCTTTGCGAAGATGCTATCTTTTGTCATGTTCTATTCGAATTATGACGTAAACAAACACAAACTAATACGAAGAAAAAATTGTCAACGAACTACTCCGGATATCAGGAAATGAAGAAGGGGTTCGGCGACGCACGCATGGAACTCTAAGATTTGAGGAACGCGCCCATGGAACTCTAAGATTTGAGAAATAAAGTAAACGTTGTTCAGATTGCAAAAGAGGAAACCCCAACATATAATGAGAAGAGCGCATGCGCCCCGAGCGTATCATCCCGAACAGTATGGGAAGTGAAGTGGCCTCTCTCCAGTCCCTTCGGGCATGAAGTCTGTTCAGAACAAAACGCTCTTCAAGTTCAAAATTATGGCACCGCCGAGGACGAGGCGACGGTGAAAATCGATGCTGACGCCGCACACGGGCAGTAAGACAAAGCCCAACCTCGCATTAATCACTGACCATGCTGGTACCAAGTCTAGACGACGTGGGTATAAAAGTTAGCCTTACAAATAAGAAAACACAAAAGGCTGGTGCGTGCGTTGATCCTCCTCTCGATGTATGGATTGTGATTTTTTTTCCGAAAGTTTATTGCTAAATACCTCACAGAATGTTACAAAACTGTCGTTTTGATAAACGTCGACTTACTTGTAAACTAATACCTATGCGCGGCTCTATCAATTTCTTATTAGGCGGATACACTGGTCCCACCCCTAATGAAATGCGTTATCCGTGACAAGACGGGCGTTGCAGCTTACCATGGTTGACATTGACGTAACGGTGACAAACTGCTACGCGTTCAGAAAGCTATCTGCAGATAATTAGATCGAGAAAAGCTGCTACTAGGGGAAATGACAAATTTTCACCCCATCTAACGGATTAGACGGCGTAATCTGCTGAGAGATCACTAATTAATTCGCAGTGAAGTGTGCCAGGGATGATACAAGTCTCCTAATGGCTCATTTGTCCATTTCTTGAGTGAATTTCCTTTTGCAACAATGGCGCGATGATGACCCGTCTCATCAAACCCCATCAGCATCATCGTGGTTACTATGGCAATGCGAGATCTCGGGTGAAAAAAAGCACAATCGGGGCACGTGTGATCGGGAGCATGCAAAAGCGGATGTGTACTTTTCATTTTGGTCAAAAGAACAACAAATATGAAACAAAAATAAAACGATAACAGTCGAATGATTACAAGGACTGAAAACGTGAACCAAAGATAACATAAATAAAATGGGAATGAAATAATGTTTAACTAAATGAATTATAGACACATCCGTCTGTTTCCGATGTAATATTAATCCTGCTATACCTCTACCATTTTGCTAAATTACATTACAGGCTGATGGTCTCTTTTGAACAGAAAACTCAGAAATGCCGAAAAGTACCGAACACACACCATACCTGCCAAGTGTGTTTCAATGTGCGTTGAATGTAAGCCGATCCCTGGGTCTTAGTCGGTGTGTCGGTGTTGTGCTCAAACTAAAAAAACAAAAGAAACAATTTGAAAGAAAACGCAACCCTCTATACCAGTGTACAACGGTCCTTCCCTGGCGCTTTCAGCAGCAATTTGTGAAAGCCGTTACCGATGCGATGTGCGAGACTGCTTTCCGAGGAGATTTTGTGTCGACAGCAGCGCTGTTCTCATCCGTTGAGAGGGCAAAGAACGGAGGGTGACTTGCAGACGCCAATTAGGATTTTGCGAACCCAGCTGAAGGGTGTGAAAAGGCTGTCCATGCAGGTTCAATGGGTGATAATTATTGTATTGGGATCCCTCTGCACAATTATTTAAGACGCCACGAAGACACGATGCCCCTGGGTATTAATTTATTTCGGCTATTCAGAGATTTTCAAGTTTATTTCTAGTGATCTTTGCTTAGGGAGGTTACTACAACAAACTCAGAAAAGCATCATTTGTTCGCAGCTATCCATGTTTAGTTCTACCCTGAAATAAAAAGTTATTTTCGATTTCGAGATTATGGTTGGATTAACCTAGGGTTGCCAAGACGGTGAACGGTTTCTTTATTTCTATGAACTGAACTAAGTATAGTTCACGTTTGCATTATTTTCGCATTGCATCATGGGAAGTCAAAGACGTACTAAATTATTGTTTGCCTGGATCACCAATACAACGAATGTGTTTTTTACTAGTCACTTATGTGAACCACAAGTGCATCGAAGTACACATATGGTCTATTTAGAGTTTTGAGCCTTTTTTGCTTTCAAAAAACACGGAGGATTTTATGGAGACAGGTTTGATAACATACTGTAAAACGAACAGCTATCTCGGTATATTGAGTTTTCATTTTATTAAGCCAGTGTCATTCAAGTTGCCAAAATTTAATTTCAATGTCGTAATTTCGCAAGATGTTTTGTTTTAGCTTCTAACTTGAGGATTTTCGACAGCTGGGCATAGCATGGCGCTGCCCCCAGGCCCACCAGCTCATCATGTATCTCTTTGTCTATCTGCCGTCCTATGGTGGGCCCAGTCACAAACGTAGACGAAGAGAGAAACTTGTTGAAGAGAGCGAGAGAGATGTCCTGGTTATTCAAACAAGACGCCCTCTTCATTTCCTTCGTTATGGCCACGCGCGCTGATTGGGGAGGGAGACGCGAGTTCCTGACTGTGACGGTATCAACTGTCCAATCATGCATTTACTTGTAAAATTACTTGTCAAAGGAATTGCCCGGTATTGTCTGTTCTGTTGAAGTTTGTTTCATTCTCCTTGTCTACTCTCTCAAATGGTCTATTCCACTTTCTTTGTCCACTATGTTACTCAATCACCGTCTCCGTTTATCTACGGCACTGTCTCTATCTCTTCATTTCAACTTTCTCCTTCAATGGTTCTGTCTTTCTGTCCTTGTGTCGGCCTGTCTGTCTGTCTATCTGTGTGTCTGTCTCTTCTCCTCTCCCCATCTACATTGGTCACTGTCTTGAATGAATTTCTGGTCCCCATTCTCTGCATGTGTTGTCCGACTTCGGAATCTATCTATCTATCTCCATCTATCTATCTATCTATCTATCTATCTATCTATCTATCTATCTATCTATCTATCTATCTATCTCCATAGAACCATCAATCTACAATACATGTCATTTTGTCTTTCTCCGTCGATAATTTCACGATTACTGTTTACATTTGGAAGTCCGTCTTGCTGTTTCTGCTTTAATTGAAGATATCTTTATCAACCTCTGTACTAGAGTATATATCTCTCCTTGCCTGTTTATCCAAACGCTGATGTGTGTCTATCTGTACGCCTCCCAGTCCTCTGTCTCTCTGTCTCTCTGTCTCTGTCTCTGTCTCTCTGTCTCTGTCTGTCTCTCTGTCTCTGTCTCTCTGTCTGTCTATCTCTGTCTCTCGCTTTCTCTGTCTCTGTCTGTCTGTCTGTCTCTCTCTCTCTCTCTCTCTCTCTCTCTCTCTCTCTCTCTCTCTCTCTCTCTCTCTCTCTCTCTCTCTCTCTCTCTCTCTCTCTCTCTCTCTCTTCGGTCACATGGACGTGTAACAAACATCCTTGTTCGTATTGCCTATAAATAAACTTTGCCTGCACTCGTCTTTTTAGGTCACAATTGCGGATCCAACACAAAGACATTTATCCTTCCGAACCATTACTATACTTCAAGTCAAGTACCCCTGAGAAGGTAATGGGCCATGCTAACAATTGTTGTTTTACTAAGCGTCCCAAAGTCTCGGAGCTTACGTTTTAATTGCTCAAAGCTTCTCAATTAGTTCTATTGAAAACACTACTTCAGGATGAGTTCTTCTATTTTAATTTTTATCCCACTTTCTTGCTTTGTCTTCCTCAAAGGGTGGTCACTTCAAAATACTGGTTGTCATCAGAAATTTTCCCGCTTGTCAGTTGCTATCATGGCTGGGGCGTTCTTCAAAAGAATAAGTTGAAAAAATGAAACAAGCTTGTGGTATGTGAAACGAGCGGGGACAAAGCGCTCGAGGCTTAAGGCAGGCACTTTATAGGTTTTGTGTTTGTATCTCGTGCAGATACTCTGAGGAGGTACAGAGAAACGATTGCAGTCCCCTGCCCGATACTGGCTCGTTCTTAGACACCTTGGAATAAATCGACTCCGCAAATTGTACAATGGAGGAAATCAACTTTTTTCCTGGGCTGAACGCGAGCACGTGGCCGGCTCAACGATTTGAGGGGGCAATTGACAACAGCGTGGGAATTCTCCGCTTTTATTGGCATATTTCGATGTATTTGTCGTCGGCAGATGAGGTGGAAACGGCAGTAGAATGGAAGTTGTGTAAGCCGGTCGATGAGATTGTCTCGGCATTGGCTACTTAGCGAGATGGGTGGTGCCTTACTTCATCCCTCTGCTTGGAAAAAGCTACAGTGTTCTTTATTCCCAATTCGCTTCAAAATTCTTCTGCTAAAATTATATATTTCTACTTTTGTACACGTGTCATTTAACGGGACTGTAAAGGGATTATGACTGTAACTTTGATAGTATTTTTACTATTTTTGATATCTTGGAAACAACTACTGGTAAAGTTTCTTGTTCTTGCTGTAAAAAAGTAAGTTGAAATATTAACGACGCATTGCGGAAAAAGGGGCAATGTTTTTACGGACTGGAATTTAGTTTTCAATAATAACATGTGACGTCACACATTTACAGACTGGATTGACATGTTGAACACTAGGATTCTGGACATGATTGTCAGAGTAGACTGCTATTTAATAAACACAAAAAAGTAAAGACTTTATACTTATTCTGCGGTTCAGTCTCAATGTTTCTGCAAAAGTATGCATTTCTATATCTGTGTTGAAATGCACTGTATTGCCAGTGGTCTCAAGTTGCAAACACAGGCCATTGGATGCTATATGCAATCTTTTTTGTTGACAAAGGAATCTTGGTCCGGACTAGAAAACAAAAATCGCCTACATTAACCAGTTGACATTTTGGAGAAGAAAAAAAAAGAACTGTAGTTTACAAACAGAATGGTCAACGGAACTCTAATCATAACTGATCAAAGGTACATTAATTTTCCACCGATCAAAATGAAAACCTTGCATGATTCATTGAGATATTAACTTATTTATGCAAAATAATTTGTGGTATTGCTAAATTATAACCGATGATATACTTTGTAGCCACCAATAATGATTCTATCGGGAGTACTCTGAGGTGAAACAAAAAAGCAACTTGAAATTATTGAGTGAAAATGTGCCGTTTTCACCGCTCCAGCAATTCTCGGGGTCCGACGGCGACTGACATTAATAGCCTTTAAGTTTGTTCCCGAAGGACTCGGGATAGCCCGGTAACAATCGAAATAACTACCTTTTGGTTCTCCATTAAAAGCGATTGGTTATCGATGGCTTTGATTAGTGTCACTTGCAGCCCCTTATCAACACAACACTTAGACATTTTGTCTGTGCGGTAAACAACAAACAGCCGAGCGATTCAACCATAATCGAGGGGAAGTATTCTTTTCTTCGAATGGGCAAGGTACTCTAGGTCTTTTTGTGCGAAAACGCCGAATCTGGCATACACCCGGCGTGTTCAGCCATAGGGAAAAGCAAAACATTTTGCTCCGCCAGACTTCAACTTAACAGCTAGTGAGTGATCACCAATCTATTAGACAATTATTTGGCGACTTTGGGGAGACCGTGGTGACAGTCCTGATGGGGGGATATACTTTACCGCGTCTGTGGCGAGGGACATTGTGCCGTAATTACAGGTTTTGCCTCATCACGTTTTGATATATCGCAGGCCACAGCCGAGCTCATTTGCATATGGTCCGTAATGACAGGTCCCGTTCGCGGAGACAAATGCTAGCCAGTCAGTCGGTTCCGTTTTCGGGCGCCTCCACACATCTACCGGTGAAGGCAGACACTCGAATTACAAAGCATTCTCAGGTCTAATTAATACTTGCCTTTTTTCTTCGACCACAGTGCTCCTTCAAGAAATTGATCCATCCTTGGATAAAATTGATAAGAGCCCAATGGTTTGAATATTTTAAGTATAGGTTGAGTGGTAACACTTTGCGAGTCAATAGTTCTTTAAAACGGAGAAAGAGAAAGATGGTCATTGATACGGCCTACAAATGCAAGAGCCGATACAAGGGGAATTGTGGCTTATACAGCCTTAATGGACGCACTGAACAATGCACGCAGCTTGTTTTGTGGGTACTTTTTAACATAAAAAGAGCAAAACATGACTTGTATGATTTCAAAGCTTTCCGATCGCTCTCCGGAAGTTTATTCCTTGAACCCCCCCCCCCCCCCCCCCCCCTCCCCCCCCCCCCCGTTCTGGATGGCTTCCTTGTACTACACTTATTGATTTCGGACCGGCTGTTTTGTTTGGGTTGTTTCATTTTATCAAACGAGGGGAAACAAACAAACGCGCCCGTTGCTTGGTGTGTGGATTATGTGGAGAACAGTGTGAATTAGATGAAGCGGAAGGCCAACGGTGACGTATTTCGCGACCGCCCTGGTACACATTCTCGAGGAAGTAGAATGAGACTCATACAGCACAAATTTCCCCCAAATCGATTCCTTTGGTATTTTATATGGCAATAGCAATTTTGATTTAAACCTTTTTAGTTGAGTCGACTCTCGATGAAATGGGAATCCATTAAACCCCAAGGGCTCCAAAAAACAGGGAATCGAAAAAGGCGACTATAGCTACATGTTGTTTTTAGGCTTGTTGGAGACGGTCTCGTCAAATCATTGCGCCGGTAACCGAAGGGAAACCACACGGAGTTTAGAAGGGAACCGCGCTAATACCGCCGTGTTGGCAGTATTGAGTGGTATTAGTTGAAGGGGTGACGCTTTGACCTCTGCGTAATAGAGGGGTCAGGGAAGGTTTCTCAAACTTTTTATCTCTTTTTCCGTGCACCATTTTGGCGTCATTTCGCAAGATCATCGATTGTAACAACCGACTCTAAAATCCTTTCGGAGACAGGCAGCTGCTCGCCCATGCTGAGTAACTGAATCCGCAAACGATTTTTTTGTTTTATTTTTTGCTTTCTTCATATTTCAAGCCTACTTAATCATTATTAAACAGCCCTCAGCCAAGTGTTCACTTAGCAGTCAAATGCCACGAGCGTTGTGTATTTGCCAATGAAATAAACATGCAACTGTTAAAATCGCGCTCGGTCTTTGGTAATCTCTTGTTTAAAAATGAAATAGAAATTCGACTCCATACACATGCTCTCTGCTCTCATCATTAATCCGCATTCACGGATTCTTGTTAACGAAAATAATCTGAAGGAATATAGTGTCTGGTGATCGGGTTGAGAGGAACAAAAACCACGGACTTAGCTCTTTGTCTCGCACGCTGTTGCCGATCGCTTTATATTTGACGTCAAGTGTGTTATTTCAGTAAAATACTATTTTAACGGAGTGTGTTCAGAAGATGACGCGCCTTTTAAGCGATATCGCTTATTCCACTCTCATATGCACCATAATTAAAGAGCGTTTTTGACGTGGACATATGTAGATTCAGGATATTTTAACACTAATCGCTCTTTACAAACAGCATAAATTCTTAAAATACGAATTTCCGTCATAATAAACTTATAAATGGATAGTGGAGATCTCTTTCCTGTGTATCAGGACATATGATTGTTTATCCAACGCAATCATTCGTCACTGTTCGCAATGCTTACGTTTTACAGTGAGTTCGCAACTGACTTTCTCTTCTTGTGTGAAAAATACCATTTAAAAATACTCCAGCCTTTGAGGCCAAGTCCCCCGACTGGGCTTAACCCCAAATATGAAGGCGTCATCTATGTAGTTCCAGTGCATGGCGTATTTTGGAAAGCGAATTTTGATAACGAGTGAACGCAAAAGCCAATTTAAACGACAGACGGCTAATTTCAACAGCTTACACTTCCTTATAAGTTATAAATGCGATTCCACTCTGAGAATACAGGTACAATTACTGAAAGCACCAGTGTGTTTTGGATAATGGGGGAAATTATTTTGACGAAAAAAAGTAGACTTTTAACGGTATGAGGGTCCTATTATTTTGGTTCTTATTCATGACTTTCCCGCTATGTAATCTCCTAAATTTGAGTCTTATGTTCGGTAGATTACGATAAAGGCACACCGGAGAGCCGTGTTCACTGACAGCGTTGTTCGTTGTATTATTTCAAGAATAAAACCACATTTTCGTATTACAGTAATACGCCGGCAAAATAGCCGCCAATATTTTCGTGCGAAATCGCCGCGGCTGGAACGTTTACACAGGCGAACATAAGATGTTATTAGAGTCGGGTCTTGTCTCGTTCTTCTGCGCTTATTTTAATCTTCGAGTCGGGCCATCAGTAAAATGAATGAGGGCACATACGTTGAGTCTTCGCTGTTTGTGTTACCCCGTGTAAACTGCCAAGCGGTCCACACTTCAAAAGCGCGTTTCTTCAGCTCCCCCACTTAATAAATGTAATTCGGACATCGAGCCAGTTTCCTTGAACTCGATGTTTAGTAACGAAGAAAAAAAGTGGTGTAATCATTTTAATGGTTGCACATGACAATGATAACCGATTCTGCAGTTATTAATATCATTTTTCTTTGTAAGCCACACGGTGGCAATCCAGTACGCAGGCGCGAGCACCAAACCCGTGTCTAGGATTGAAACTGTTTCCATTTTGCTGTGTGGCAACCCCGCGCCATTTTATTCCGCCTCATCCAATATACTACATTAACTATAACACCGCATGCGGAGATTTCTCTCTCTGGTCAGCCTCCGGCAGATGGAACTAGGGGCTTTATATTACAGCGGCGGATAACAATATAGAACAATTGTGCCCGCTACTGATGCCAAGCAGTTAGAGTTTAAATTTGCTGCCGATTAACTATTGATTCGCGCAATCATTTCAATGGTACAATTCATTCGGTTCGGTAAATTGGTGTAATATGAGAACGCCGAGATCGTGCCTATTTGGGCATCCTTATATATGAGGGGACGGGGGTGCGAGTGGGAGACAAAACAGGGGCCTGAATAATACTTGCCCTTTGTGGTCTGGTTCTACTGTTGCCCCCGCTGCAATTACCACGGGAAAAAATCGCCAATTCAAAGACCGACTTCAAACCAGTATGTCGGATTTTTCCCTGTGTCTTCAATACGTTTTCTGTTACCCCTGGCGTTTTTGTGGCGAATATAATGTCTGTAACCGCTCGGAATATTCTGCTTGGTGCACTAGTGCTGGAAAAAACCCTGAAGTCTTGGAAATTGACTACAGCACGCTTTCTCCCTCGACATCGCTTCTATCAGTATATCATCTTTTCCCTCTTGTTCAAAACCATCATTTTTTACCCTCGGAAACTTCTTATCGCCGTGAATTAGAATTAAACTCTCACACAGGCGCAATAAATATCCAACATTTTCATATTTTGAACAATTAATTTGGTTCAATCAAACTTCTTTATCTATGGCTTTTAGTTACGACCAATTTCAGAGCTTTTCTTGTTGTTATCGCTGTTGCCGTATCGTGTTTTATTTTTAAAAGTGGTCGTATAACGATAATTAATGTCCTTATGTTTCGAAATCACTCGGGTACCTTTTTCAAATTATCTGTCGCTGCGGTACAGTGATATCAGAACGAGGCCCGACACCAAAAATCTGTTTGTGTACAGATTTTCTTCAAC